>NW_021146941.1:10421-25000 GCF_002837175.3 Physeter macrocephalus
GTGAGCCATGGCCGCTGAGCCTGTGCGTCCGGAGCCTGTGCTCCGCAAGGGAGAGGCCACAACAGTGAGAGGCCCTCGTACAGCAAAAAAAAAAAAAAAAAAAAAAAAAAAATAATAATAATAATAATAATTTAATGAGAGGTAGCCAGAGCTGGGAAGAACTATAGAGAACTCCCAGAGCAGGGGGATGCCCAACATGTGGAGTATGAGGAAACAGTATTTTTTAGCATTGTAGCTATTTTCTTTTTAGTTATATTGCTTTAAAAATACCAACATGAGTCTACATGTCGAAAAGTATATCTTCCTCTCATCTTCCTCCATCCCCAAATGGAACAATTGCTATCAATTTGTGGGGTTTTCTTCTAGACTTTGTTCTATGCCCATACGGCAACAGCATGTGTCAATACAGACCTACACATAGCTAGATGAAGAGATAGACAGACAGGACCAGACCTGGGATACAGATAAGGATAGAGACACAGCTGATGTAAGTTGTCCCTTCCTGTTCATCAGAAACAGAGAATAGAAGAGCTTAGCTCGTGGGAACAGGGAGTGAGGAGTACACGTTTTCTGTTTCCAGCCAACTGAGCAGTTACATTGGGAGAAACAAGCCAATACTTGGGAAGAAGGAGAGGCTGGAGAAGCCAGACCCACGGTGATGTTGAGATTTCTAAGACAAACGGAAGAGTCGAGTCTAGGGTTACCCGACATGATGGAGGGCCTGAGCCCTCTCTGTCCTTGGATTGCTGCAGGATCTTTGTAGAAACTTGACCATATGCCCTAAAGCATTGAGGGTGGCCTCAAGGGTCTAATGGCAAGTGTGCTGTCAGTGGAGGAAACCACAGGGGATGATGGAAAATACTAAATTTGGTGAGGATGTGGAGCAACTGGAATTCTTAGAATTAGAATGAAAATCATATAGGCACTTTAGAAAACAGTTTGAGAGTGTCTTATAAAGTTAAGCATACACTGACCATATGACCACTCCTAGACATTGATCCAAGAGAAATGACAACATATGTCCAGAGGTTGCATACAAATGTTCCCAGCAGCTTTATTCATAGCTGCCAAAAAGCTAGGAACAACCCAAATATATCCATCAACTGGTGAATGGAGAAACAAAATTTGGCATACCTATACAATGGAATACTTCTTAGCAATAAGAAGTAATGAAGTACTGCTGTACACAGCAACATGGATGAATCTCAAAAGCATTATTCTAAGTGAAAAAAGCCAAACAAAATACTACATGCTGCATGATTCCATTTATATGAGATTCTACAAAAAGCAAAACTATAGTGGTAGGAAGCAGATCAGTGATCTCCTGAGGCTAGGGGTCTGGGGAAGGAATTGACCACAAGGGCCATGAGAGATCTATTGGGGGTAATAGAAATGTTCTATATGATGATGGTGGTGGTGATGGTACATGTCTGCATGTGTGGGTTCCAACTCTTCAAATTCAGCAGTTAAAATTGGTGAATTTTACCTCAACTCTAACTTCATAAAAAATTGTACGTTACTAAAGGTGACAAAACTTTTTTAAAAAATAAATTTATTTATTTATTTATGGCTGCGTTGGGTCATTCGTTGCTGTGCGCCGGCTTTCTCTAGCTGTGGCGAGCGGAGGCTGCTCTTTGTTGCGGTGCGTGGGCTTCTCATTGCGGTGGCTTCTCCTGTTGCAGAGCACGGGCTCTAGGCGCACGGGCTTCAGTAGTCGTGG
This sequence comes from Physeter macrocephalus, assembly GCF_002837175.3. Taxonomy (NCBI): domain Eukaryota; kingdom Metazoa; phylum Chordata; class Mammalia; order Artiodactyla; family Physeteridae; genus Physeter; species Physeter macrocephalus. The sequence continues at coordinate 12,142 of NW_021146941.1, forward strand.
CTCGTGGGCTCTAGAGCGCAGGCTCAGTAGTTGTGGCGCCCGCGCTTAGTTGCTCCACAGCATGTGGGATCTTCCCAGATGAGGGCTCGAACCCGGGTCCCCTGCATTGGCAGGCGGATTCTTAACCACTGCGCCACTAGGGAAGTCCCCAAAACATTTTTTTAATTCAGGCAAAAATAGGTGAGAAGGAACGTGATAACCACATTGAGAAATGGGATATAACTACAGGAAAAGCAGAGTTTCTAGAAAATCATTAGGGAACAACTTTAAATAAATACATCTTAAAACTTAGTTGAAATGGACAATTTTTCAGAAAAATATAACAATAAACTGAATCAACAGAAAAGTTCTTAACGGGTTTTACTATGCTAGATAACCCAGATGCCCCTAAACCTATCAAGGACAGTGAGGAGTTTGAGGGAGCAAGACTTCTGACACCAATTTCAAGTTTAGGGTCCCTGAGACCACACTTAGGTTTGATAATTCACTAGGGGAACTCATAGAACTCACTGAATGCCATTATGCTCACGGCTATATTTTTATTATAGGGAAAAGATACAGATTGAAATTAGCCAAGGGAAGAAGTGCACAGGGCAGAGTCTAAGAAAGTACCAAACTCAGAACTTCCGGTCTTCCTCTAACTATGGAGTCATGAAAAGTGTTACCTTTCCAGCAGTGATGTGCATAGAGTATTGGCAACCAGAGAAGCTCACCTGGACCTTGGTGTCCAGCAAAAGAAGTGAGAAGGAAATCGATACCAGGATTGAAAATTGGGATATAGTTAGAGATAGAGCAGAGTTTTTAGAAAATACCGTATTAATTTGAATTACAATGACTTTATGGTGTATTTTGACATTTGGTAAGGCAAATTTTGCCTCACTGTTTTTTCATGTAACTTTCACAACTACTTTCAGACATTTGTTTTCCTTATAAAGCTTCGATTCTGTGTCAGTTAAGTTGCCTCCAGTTGCAAGTGCACATTGTTTATATTCCATGAGTTGAGTTTAATTTCTGTATAAAAATCTTCTAAGAGATTACATTAGGATTTGGCACTAAAGTGAAAAAGTTATTGTGAACACAGAAGTTCATGGAAACAGCAAGTGGAAAATAAATTTATATTAGTAAAGGGAATTTTGTTATCAAAGAAATGACTACATTTTTCTGTTTTCTTGCAAAGCAAAATCAAGAGGTTTATAGAACCAAGAAATAAGGCTATCCCCAATCCCCTTTCACACACATATGAAGTCTATTATCTTTCACTACAAGATCCATGCAAAAGGATTGTAGTGCAATGGAAAATTTCCTGAATCTCTTGAAATAGATAAAAGAAATTCCAAAGCGATGAGAGATTGTCATCACAGTTCATGTGTTTTGAAGGACTACCATTAAGACGTAAAACATCTATTTATCAAAACTTCCTGCTGGTTTTGAACAGAAGACAATAATGGAGCACTCTTTTTTTAAAAAAGATTTATTTATTTATTTATTGGGCGGCATTGGGTCTTCGTTGCTGCGCACAGGCTTTTTCTAGTTGTGGCGAGCGAGGGCTACTCTTCGTTTTAGTGCGCGTGCTTCTCGTTGCAGTGTAGTGGAGCACTCTTTAAGAAATGCTGCATCACCAGTGTTTCTAATAGCCCAAGGATAATATTGTATGATAAATGCAGACATCAGTGATTCTGAGTCCAAAAATGATGGAGAAGAGTTGGACTTTTGATGTGAAGATGTCTTAGGAATACCTTAACACATTTATTTCACTTCTATTTATCCTTTTAACTATGCACGCAATAATGTATGAGATGGGCACTAACCCAGACTTAGATCAATCAGAGCGCAGCAATACCCTGACCACAGTGATTGGCCAATCAGAGTGGCTGAGTGGCTCTGGGCTTTGTTCACTCCTTAGTCTAACTGGGCCCTCCCCATGCTGGATCTTGGAAGCCATCCTATGACCACAAGATGAACCAGTCTTAACATGAACCAATACCTGGCTAACAGTGCAAAGAAGCAAAAGGACCTGGATAGTTGAGGACTTTATTGAACCATAGGATCACCTCAAGGTAGTATGAGTTGGGTTTCTGTTACTTGCACACTAAAGCTTCCTAAATGAATGTTAGTGGATAGAGAAAAAGATAATGAGTGAGGACACTCAAGGCAGCCCTGCTTCCCCAACCTGGGGACAGAATTATCCTACTATCCAGCTCTGGGTCAGTCACTGATCCATCTGGTGAACCACTGGTCACGTCTATTGAGGGTTCCAGAAAGGCTTTGCTGTGAGGTGCGCTGTGGAAGTAGAGCATCTTTATATACTTTTATAAAATAAGAAAGTGGAATTCGGGGATATTGGCAAGTAGAAAGATATTTGGAGCTGATCCGTGCACATCTGTTTTTGTGGTTCATACATGTTTCCAGATCTTGATTTGACTTTTATGCATTCACAGAACAAGAATCTAGGCCTGAAACAATGAGATCAAGCACCTATTTTTACCTTATTTTCATGTTGATGCTAGCTGCTTCCAGAACTGTCCCCAATGAGCCCAGACACACTGCAGGACCATTAGCTTAAAAAATCATGTTATGATGCTGGCCTGGGTCACTGCTGAGTGAGCAGATGAAGCTAGGTGAATCTAGGGGTGTCTGTGACACTGAAAGAATCACAAATCTTTACCCAAACTGCCTCCTGTTAGCAATGTTTTCTGCCTGCCCCAGGGGATTTATGAAGGACAGAACAGTTTCCCTGCCCCTGCTGAGAGGGTAACACATCTAAGTTGTCACAAAGCTCATAGTCGACCTTAATTTCTACCCCCTTAAATTAAAATCTAGGTTATTTCATGGTCTTTACAACACCAGAACTACTTTTCTCTTTCAAACTTGGTAGATTGGTGTTTTTATTTTTAATCCCTGAGTTTGTAAATTTTCCTGTGCCTACTTTTTCTTCTGGTCTGATGACTGCTTTTTAATGAGTTCAGCCTGTGCCTTCTTGGACAAATTGGAAGTGTGAGGAGTGTGTTAATTAGCTATCAGATCTAGCCTGGCTTTTGAAGTCCAGAGCTTTGGAATGCTACAAAAGTGTAAATATAATCATGGCTTTTTGTATTTGGTAATTATACCACAGCTGAAGCCTCAGGGAGCCTTCCACCCCAGGATTCTGCTACCGTGATCCCTGAATGGTTCTGTCATTAATGGTCAGTCTCTGGGGACCCATACCCAAGGGAAATGGCTTCCTGTTTTGTTCTAAGTGTCCCTTTTCCCCTGCAACCTTTCTCCCTGTTGACCAAATATCCTATTTCAGGATGGATAGAATAAGCCTTTTCCCCCTCCCCTTGACCGGGTAAGAAGATATTAAGCAGGAGTGAGAAAGGCCCTCTGGGGGTAAATTGTCTTCTTATGACTACACCCACATTGTACCAAATTATACCAAATATTTTCAGGCCTTCAAATCAAATACCTACTCCTGCAAGAAGGCTGCATGATCACTCAAACTGATTCCTCTCACCTCCAGTTTAGAAACATCCTCTCTTTCACAGCACTTCCCCTGTATACTTCCGTGCTGGCCTTGGGCCAGGCTCTGGGTTCCCAGAGATGGAGCAAAGCAACTCACAATCTGGTGAAGGAGAGATCTCTTAAGTGGCCCATAAATTTACAAGGAGCTTGGAGTCTGGGTGGGAGGTCGGGAAGGTGACAGGGAACCCTTTGGACTTTGTACACCAGTAGGCGGTGCCAGGTGAACTCAGGGGCCAAACTGCAGGCAGACAGCTACCTCTGACCAGTGGGTGTGGCAGCCCTGCTTTGCTATTTCATTGCACACTGCCCTGTGACGATCAGTTGTCCCAGTGTTACTTTAAGTGTTGTACTGTGAATCAGGTCTTCCTGTCTCTGAAAAGGTGTTCTCTCAACTGCCTACTTTTATAAAACAATGTGGACACTTAACATATGAGGAGTAAATGAATGAGTGGAAGAACCATGTGGGTCAAACTAGACCCTGACTTCAGAATCTGTGAAGTCAGGCAACATCCCAGTAGCCAGTGCTCCAGGCCTCCACTCACCACGCTCTGCCCAATGACCAGCATTTTGGGGTGAAAGAGGATGTGGGATGGGGGTCAGAGGCTGGCAATTCTGAATTTGTTGCTAAAGTGTGTCGGTCCTAAAGATTCCCCCTCCCTATGCCAAAAAACCGTGAAAAAAATAACTGCTCAAAAACTCGCTGAGGACTGAAAGGGGACTGTCCTCGGCTACAGGACTTCCGGATCCCAGCAGCCTAGTCGAGAGCCTCCTTTTGCTCCAGAAGGCGCCCCTGACAATAAATCAGGAGTCTAGGGTCACCACTCGTGAAGGACTGAAAGCAGCTGGAGCTGTGAGAACCAGGGACCGCATGCGACCGGTCCCGAGAGCCGCATAGGGTTGGACGCGCGCTCCGAGCTGGCGACAGCGCCACAGCCGGGCTGGCACTGAGCCACGGTGGGGGCTGGGCGGGTCACGTGGGAGTGGCGCGCGGGGAGACGCAGGCGCGAACCTGCGCAGGCGCTAGGGCCACCCCTGGGACCCCTGGGGCCGTGGAGCGTTCCAGCCGCCAGCCGCCAGCGGCCAGCCACCGGGCGTCGGGGGCGAGAGGAGGCGGGCGGCAGGGGAGCGCGAGCGGTAAGTGCGGCGCGCAGGGCTCTGCGGGGCACGTGACGTCCGCGAAGGCAGGTGAGGAAACTGAGGCAGGGAGGGGCGAACGAGGCAGGTCGGCGCGCGCGGGTTGGCCGGATGCGGGGCTGGTTAGGTCCGCCACGGTCGGCTTCGGAGCCCGCGGGAAGCTGCTTCAGAGCCGGCAGGGCGCGGCCACACCTGCTGATCTCGAGGCGGCCCCCACCTCCCTCGGAGGACGACGCCCCTCCCGCCCCTGAGTCCCGCGCTCCGCGGAAAAACCCAGCGTTTGCGGTCAGAAAACCCGGGGCCGGGACCCTGCGCGGATCTGACCGGCCGAGAAACCCCCGTCTTCCCCGCCCCCAGGCTTTGAGAGAGGCTGATGGCACCGGCTATGCCTGGATTGTTGGGACAAAGAACTGAGAAAGGGGCTTTGTCCTGGCGTGTCTGTTCTGTGGAGCCGAGCCCGGGATGGGCCTGCGGGGTTGCCTGTGGGTGGCGAGCCGACCAGCTGGCGATGGACGATGTGCGGGTGGAGACCTAGAGCCTGGTCGTCTTGGGCTCTGTGCCTGCTTAGGGTCCTGTGCTTTATGGCGCCGCGATTTCTCGCTTTTTTCATCATCTCAGAGGCACCTGTTTTGCCTCCCTTACCCAAAGGTTACAACCCCTGGCAACTTTGAAAAGAGCTCAGCCGTACGTTTTAAAACACTGTGCTGAAGTCTGGGAGTGAAAAGTCGAGGCTCTGATGATCGGACAGTCTCTCCTCGAGGTTGTTGCAGGGATCGGAGCTTAAGCATTTGGAGAAGATGTTTAAGGCCCAGCCTGGCCAGGGCCGTGGGGAGGCAGCACCCCTGGGGGGCCAGAAGCCGGCTTGGGGGCCAGTCCCAGCTGACTCTGGGCGTCTTTTCCTTACCACACGAGGCTCTTTCCACAACCCAATTCTCTAACCCTCAGTTTAGTTTTTGGGTTTTTTTTTTTTTTAATGTATTTTCCTTTGAACTTGTCAGATGGTTAAAAACAGAAAATAATTATTGGGATTTATTTAGCAAAGCATTGTCCGGGAGCCAGCTTGTATAGTCTCCGATGCTTCCGCTCCGGCCCAGTCCTGGGGATCAGAGACCCTGTCTCCTTGGGACATACCCGGTCATCAGAAACCCTCCATCTCATGTACAAACAACATTTTAGGGGCAGTCATTGACTAATCTAGAAATGAGTAAGAATTACACCTCACATCATGTCACTCTTTGTAAGGTAGCTTACAAAGCAGCACGTATACATTTAATCCTTTGATTCTTACAACTCTGTGGAAGATTACATTTTGTAATTTGGGAATCATTCCTGTTTTACTAATACAAAAACAGTGCCTTGTCCAGGTTCTTAGAGCTTGTAGGAATTTGAATTAGGTTTGAGCTATTCTTGGTGTGGCCATTCCTGTATTGATGTTCTTTATAAGGGCATGCCATTTATTTGACATCTTATGCGTTGTTCCTGAGGGGTATGAAGACATTTCTTATTTTGTCTTATCTGCTTCTGTCACTTAAATGGTGCTTGGAAAGTTTGGTGAGGACTGGAATTCTGAGGCGCAAAGCCCCAGGCTCTATTAGTATCCCAGAAAAAAGGCAGCTCTCCTGCCAGCTGCGTACTTGCCTTTTTGTGAAATGTTGAGCAGAGACACTCCAAACCTCCTTCTGCTGAGGCGTGTGTGGCAAGAACTGTCTGGAGACACTGTGCGGGAACCAGCCCACCCCTGAACTCAGTGGCCTCTGACACAGGGAGATTACGACTGGGCAGGGCCGTTTGCCTTCTCTGGTGCTGGCAGCATGGAGTATGCATTGTGGAGTGGCAGTTAGACCACAGGGGCCTGAGAAAAGCCAGGGTTCCCTCCAGATCCAGAACTTCCGCCCAGGAGGCAGGCCTGCAGTGACACAGCTGAAGAAGTTGTTCAGTGTTTTGTGTCTGTTCTGCTTCAAATCTCCTGCCCTCATAGGAGAATGAGTGAATCTGAGCCCTGCAAAGAAGAGAAAGATAATGCTGCCTTACAGTTTGCTCCTCATTGCTCTTATATAGTGTTCCCAACAACCCTTCAAAGTGCCCCTTTTTTAAGAAGAAGACACTGAGGTTCAGATTGACTAGGTGACCTCTCATAATCAAAGAGTGAGAATCCAGGATTTTTGTCCTGCCCAGTTTCTTTTGTGGTATCTCCCTTGCCTTCCACCCACACTCATATAACTGAGCCCAGACAGGAGGCTGTGCAAGCCAGGGGCAGAATAGCCAGGTATTTTGCGTGGGGCTCTGTAGCCTCAGGATAGCTGATCAGAGGAAAAGACCTCTTCCAGCCCTCATATTCCTCACACTGGCAGTGACTCAATGTTTCCCAGTCCTCTTGTTCTACATTAAGCATCTGATCAGAACTTTCTGAATCTGGCATTTAAGAGCTAAGCAGTCACCCCAAGGAGCAAAGTAGGAAGTCAGAGACTGAGGCGAGTAGGTGAGAGCTCCTTGCAACTGGCTCGTTCCGTGGTGCTTGACAAAAAGGGTGGGTGTGTGTGTATGTCCTACTGCTCGTGGGGCCCTGGGTGCCCGTGTCACCAGGCTGCTAAATTGCCATTTTCAAGGCTGTCTCTCCAGAATTGACAGGACCTTGTTACTGTGGGGAGGAGAGGTATGGAGTGGCTTCTCAGCTGGGAATGGGCAACGTGACCCTTAAGAAAACATTTGGCTTTGCATTATAAACTGCTCACAAAGTACTGGGCTTGGGAAAGATTAGTGCTCTCTCTAGCCACCCGATTTCCCAGGCTCTGTTCAGGAGCAGTTTTGCTTTCAGCCTTCTTCAGGCCAGTGAGCAGACTTAAAGACCTGCAGGCCCTCTTCCTGAGCTCTGATCCCACACTGTTTCAGCCTATGCAGGGGTGTCCAATGCAGGATAGATAGCTATGGACTGGGAGTTGGGAGACCTGAGTCCCGGCACAGCCACTAACCAGTCCTCCCCGCAAGTGACCTGGGACTAGCTGGTCCCATCTCTGGGCCTTAGTTTTTTCTTTTGCTCAGTGAAGGAGGGGCTGAACTAGAGCTCTGAAGGAACAGAGGAGAGCAAAGAAAAGAAGATGAAGCATCCTTTCCAGCCTCGTTCACTGAGGGCTTGAGACAAGGAAGCCCATGTATGCTCCTAGTTTCTTTTGTCTCCCTCAGGACCCCTTTCTAACTTCTGCCCTGTGTCTGCCTCAAGCCAGCTCATTTTGAGGAGGGAGGATTCCCTGGGTTGGGCTTGGCTGGGCAGGTGTACCCTTAATGTTTGGAACATGATGCTGTCTCTACTTGTTTCAGGCATGAATTAACCCACCCAGTGCTGATACTTTGTTTTAGTAAGACTTTATCAGTTTCTGCCCAGAGGCAGCTCCTTGAACAGGTAGAATGAGGTCTGGGGAAGCAGAGGGTGAGACTGTACACACCCAGCAGGAGAGCAGTAGTGGCAGGTGTCCCCGTGGCTTTCTGGATGTCAGAACCCTGGAGTTGCAATCATGCAGTACTTCAGAGTCTTTGGATGTCAGAACTGAGATGAACTTGTAGATTTTCTAGTTCCCTCCTCTGTACAGATGAGGAGACCCAGGCCCAGAGTGTCTTCATAGCTTGTGTCAGATCACCCTGCCAATAAGCAGTAGAGGTAGGACCCAACGTAAGGTCACCCAAGCCCCAGGCTTGAGTGTTTCTTTAAGGTCAAACCAGCTGCAGATTAGTTCCAGCTCTGCCTCACTGCGGAGTTTAAAGAGTAAAATTCCGATCGTTTCCTTCAGAGATTAATGCCTACTAGTTGCCAAGATTTGTGTTAAATGCTGAATTTGCAGGAATGAATAAGACAACAGCCCCTGCCCTCAGATTGCTCCACCATATTGTGTAGTCAGACATGTAAATAACTAAATTCATTAAGTCCATCTGCTTGTGCATTGTGCAAAGGTATGTGTGTGTTTGCACATACATGCCTGCTATCTAACAGAGGTGAGGGAGCAGTCAGTTGTCGGGGCTTTCAGGAAAGGCTCCGGAGAGAAAGTGTTACATGTGCTTGGGCCTTTCCCTAGTTGGCATGGGTGGGGAGGGCATTCTGGGTAACGGAAACAACACAAGCAACAGTGCAGAGGCCTAACAAAACATGTTATAGTACTTACACATCGAGTGATCTGATGAGGGTGCTGAAGTGGCCAGGGGTGAGGCCGGAATGGTGGCCTGAAGCTGAGCTGTCAAGGGCCCTGGCGGTGTGCTGAGAGGTTTGTAGCTAGTGAGGGTCTGAAAGCAAGGGAAGGATGTGATCAGGCCGGGGAGTGTGACAATCGCTCTGGCTACAGCACGGAGAATAGGCTGAAGAGGACCTGGCTGGAGCCAGCCAAGCTCAGTTCTGTAGTTACTGAGATAGGCCAGGAACAAAGTAATAGGGGCTTTGCCGTGGACAGCAGCAGTGAGGCTGAGAAGAGGATGGGTAGCGAACCCATGTCATAGGATGGTCAGAACTTCCTGACTGATTTCATGTGGGCAATGAGGGAGAACAAAGAGTAAAATGCAACTTGCAGTTTCTGGCTTGAGCAGTTGGCTCCATGCTTGGGTCATTCACTGAGCTAGGGAAAAAGAACTCCGGAAGAGAAACTGATTCAGTTTTGGTCATGATGCCACAGAGATAACCTATAGAACCCCCAAGTGGAAACTTTTGAGTCCGGAGCAGCACTTGGTACCTGGAAGTCACTACCAAGGTGGTGGGTGAAGTGCTGGCTGTAGGTGAGGTCACTGAGGCAGGGAGTGTGGGTTGAGAGGAGTCTTGAAGTGGCAGGAGAAGAAGGGAAGGCAGAGGGAGGTGAAGAATAGACAGCAGGTAAGGGGCCCCAGTGGTGTGGGGTGGAGGACAGGGCAAGGGAGCAGGCTGCACAAGTGTTACCAAGTCCAAATTCATACTGCTTGCTACAGGAGGGAGAGGAGGTTTTGGGGCAAGGAATAGCGACTTTATTTGGAAAGCCAGCAGACTGAGAAGATGATGGACTCATGTCCCAAAGAACCATCTTACCCGAGTTAGAATTTAGGCTGCTTTTATACTGAAAGGGGAGGCGGGTGGCTGGTGGTTGCATACTTCTTGGTGCAGGAATCCTTTGTCCTTGCAGCTGTCCATGTAGGTCTTGTCACAGTGTTCCTATAAACCTCCAACAAGACAATTGTTATTTTTAGTTCTGCTACTTTTTAAAGGTCAAAGCTTCAAGAATGGGCTATCATGTATATTTCAGGCTCTAGGAAACATCCTTTTACAAAGGTGCAGAGCCAGCATGACTAAGCACAGGCTGCAAGGCACAAGGGTTAGAGCTAAAGGAATAGATCCACTATGGAGTCAGGCTTGTTTATCTGTTACACAAGTGGCCAGGGAGAAAGGGACATCTTCCTTTGATTTCAGTTAGTGTGACCCCTGGGCTGCATTAAGGGCCACATGAAGGGCTTCGCTGCATTAGCCTGCCTCGGAAAGCAGAGAGGGAGTCTGTTGACGCTTGATAAATGTTATAATCTGCGTGACTGCAAATGACTCAACATTTGCTCAGCGTTTTGAAGGGCTAGGGGGTCTTGGCAGCTGTCCATATTGATGTTTTCTGGAGATTGACTGTCAGCAGCTGAAGGAGCCCCAGGGTTTCTGGGTGGCCTGGTCCTGCCAATGGAGTGAGCTTAGGGCCATAGGCGGGACTCCAGAGCCCCACCTCCAGCCCTCCCCTGCTGCCTGCTCCGCATGGGTCAGCAGAAGCCAGGGTTTGCGCACTGCGGATGGTGAGTGCCTGGTGCCCGAGGTTGGGGATGAGGGACCATGTGTGGGGGAGGGGAGGTGCCTTGTGAAGCTCTGGGCAGCAGGGAAGAAACACTCTGGAAATTGAAATGGGGGTGGGGTGGGGTAGCGTTGTGATGAGGAACCGAGAATGTGCAGGCTCCAAAGTGAGCTGTTTTTGATAGAATCCCACAATGTCACTGGGTGCTTTAGAAGCTTTGCCATTCACCCCATCCAACCACCTCATTTTGGAGTTGAGGAAAATGAGGCTGAGGGAAGGATCAAGCCAGCTGGGCCTAGGGAGCCCAGCCGGGTCTCCTGCCCCGAGACGCTTATCCCAGACCAGTGAGCCGCCCCAGCTGTTTCTTGTTTGTGGTCTTATCACGCTTCACATTCTTCTGTGGGAGAGACCAGATCAGATAAGTGCCACGGTGGGGAACCGAATACTATGGCTGTGTCAGGTGGCGGCTGGCTCTTCTGTAAACAGCCTTGCTATTATCTTTCAGAGAAACTGACCCTTTCCTTAACAGAAGGGGATAGAGAGGGGAGGAAAGAGAAGGGACATCTGTCACACAGTACATTTCCTTTAGAGTAAACATGGTTTGACTGTATGTGATGATAGAAAAAAAATAGGTTGATCATTTAAAATTCTCTTTAAGACAAAGGGGATCATGCCCCTTGACCTCCAGAAACCCACCACTGAACGTGTGGGGAGGCCTGTGTAGTAGAAAGACTACAGGCTTTGGGGTCCTAGTGATCTGGATGTCCAGGATGCAGCACTGTCCTGCTGGCTCTGTGACACTGGAAAAGGTACTGAACTTCTCTGAACTTCAGTGTTGTCAGCTGCATAACAGGATACTATCTGCATCATACGACTGTGTGAAATTAAGGCACGCATTTCGGATGGTGCTAAGTAAGTGCTCGTTTACCGGCCTCCCTACCTCTCCACTTAGTAGCCTTAGAGGCCCATGTGAAAATGCATTGTTCCGTGTAGATATTAAGCTTCCTGCTACCTCCAGTCCTTTTTTGTGGGTGGGAATAGCTGTGATGCAGGATTCAGAGCCAGCGAGTTGCATGGCACATGCTCCAAAGACATGCTGGGATGGGAATTGCTTTGCAGCTCAGGGGGGCTTGGCTGAGAGGCCGGATCTATACACTCTCTAGGTGTTTCCGGAAGTCAGTTTTCACTGCTTCCCACTGGCAGAAGAGGCAGCTGCTAGAGGCCCGCTGGGAGCATATGTTCATGGAGAGCCCAGCCTCTCACCTCTGGTGCTGATAATGCTCTCACATCTTAGTGCTGCGGGGCCTGAGGCCCTGGGCCAAGCTCCACAAAGGGGTGACGCTGTGCTTATGCTTTCCAGATCACAGCTGGAGGCGGGGATGGGGCGCTAAACAATATGCTCCTGGGGCTTTTGAAGCCCACATCTTGTGCTACGGCTTGTGAACTTGAGGTAGGGTGTCGGGCGCCTTTGGGACGTTCACCCCAGCCAGTCCGCTGTTTCCCAGGCTTATTGAGCCCAAGCCTGGCCTAGCTGCTCCATCCTGCTCTCTGAATCCTATGCCTGCTCCAAAGCCATTTTCTTCTGGGTGCTTCTACGGCTGCCCAGACCAGACGTAACTGGTTCTCACCCCTGCACTGCCTTAGCCCCATGTTCATACCTTTCCACTTGAATTTCTGTTATCTGTGTACTAGGCCTGTATCTCCTTGAGGACTGTTTATCATTTAGTTTTATGTCATCCCAAACTGCCATTTATTAAACAGGTCAGTGCTGAATAAATGTTTGGAAATAAATGTCGAGTCTGTTTGAGGCTGATTCCCTTGTGCTCGCGAGCACACAGGCTCGATGACTGTTGATGGGCAGTGGGGAGCCAGAGGCTGTTTGCCTCCAGAAACAGCCAGTGGGGTGTTAGAAGGGGGTGGAGCTGACTGGAAGGGTCCCCGGACTTCCTGCAATGCTCTGATGTGTCCCAGGAATTGAAGTGAGGCCTTTTGGAGGGTAGGTGTAAGCTGGCCTTTGTGAACTGATGCAGAAATGTTAGCAAATCTGTGATCAGAGACCGTGCCATGTGGGCCTTAATCATATACACATATCAGCAGTCCAGGGAGGTTCTGGAAGTGCGTCAAGGTACAGAAATTGTTCCAGGCTCTGGGGAATCTCCTGTTTACAGCAGGCAGGTGAGAGCTGTGGTTTTCCTCCTGATTGTTCTGTGAACTCTAATGCAGTAATGTGTAACTTTGACACATAAAAGAACTGGAAGCTGGCCTGTGGAACGTTCTTTCCTGCTTCGCCCAAGCGCTTCGGTCCTCCATAAGTCATCATTTTCATCACACAATCCTACTGAATTCATTTCGGCACGCATTTATGGAGAGCCCACTGTGGACCACAAACAGGCCCTGTGCTGGGCACGGAGGAATTCAGAGATAAACTGAGCAAGAGTCAAAAAGAGAGAAAA
>NW_021146942.1:0-25000 GCF_002837175.3 Physeter macrocephalus
AGAAACCCTGACTTATAAGACGGATGGGATTTTCAAAGGCGTCTATTACTTGCAAAATGTTAAGAATGACTACCTTAGTAAAAAGTTTTTGAAATTTGCTGAGTTCCATCTCAGAGCCCAGTGTGTAGCTAGTTTTCACAAATGCTCTGTATTTCCTGTGCAGTTCAAGCTGGTTAACCATACTATTCAAATCTTCTACACTCTTACTGATTTGTTTGATCTATGGACTACAGAAAGAATCAAGAATTATTCCTTCTAGTACATTAAAGTTTATCATTGTGAAGTATTCTTCTTTACCTTAAACTCTATTATTTCACATTAATAAAGCTATGCCAGTTTTTTTTTTTTGGTTAGTATCCCCTGGAATATGTTTTCCTCTCTTACTTCTTGTCTCTCCGTATCCTTATTTTTGTTTCCTGTAAGCAAGATGAAGCTAGCCTAACCATATGAAGCTGAATTTACATCGAGTCTGACACTGACACTCATTATGATTGATGCTGAGTTGTGTTTAAAATTTTTTGTTTTTAGGAAAGACCCAAAGTATATTTAGGCAAGCACAGCAAACTGTATTCTGAGGGCACCATCAACTCTCTGCAGGGGGTTGGAAGCCACAAGAACAAAAACCTCTCACTCAAGTATGGAACACAAGTTGGCACCCAATGGCTGTTTAATGACTGCATAGAAATGGTGCACGGAGGGTAAGAGAATGACCTAGATGTTTTCTGTGAACAGACAGACATGCACTCAAAGAGAATCTATGCCACAGCACAGTCAGTAATGTAATTCTTCTAAATTTTTGGATTAATAACAGTGTTACTGCCTGAGTAAATACTATGTTTCACATTAGTCTAATGCCCACTACCTTTTATGGGCTTTTCACAAATAACGTGCAGTTTTAAAATTCCACACTATCATTCTGCTCCAATCTGAAGATGAGACTTCCTATTCAAGTTTCTCCATCATAAATGCAAGGTTTCACATCTGTGGGATTTAGGTGTCTTCAAACGGTCAAAATCAAATGCCTCCACAGGCAGGCAAGTAACCCAATTCCATATGCAGGCAGCGCAGTGAGGAGGTGAGGGGCTGTCAGGTACCAAAGAACACTCGTTCCCCCTACATACAGGAAGCCAAGCCCTGGATGACAGGGCCAGAGCTGCTATTTTAGGAGATTTTTATGGGAAAGCTCTAAATTTTTAAACATCATTACATGAACTCTGGCTTTCATATCTCCTTAAGGGTCAAATAAGACATAAGAGGCAAATGGGCCTAACACGTTAGCTGATTTTTTAAAAACACTGTGGAAAAATACACATTACAGTGGCTGAATTTGAGAGGTCCCATCCGGGTTTCTCTCAGGAAGGCAAACTGCTTCCTTCTTTCTCTAGGGCCTTAGGGAAGAAGGGGAATCTGCCCAAGCCCAGCAAATACAGCTCGGGTGGAAAGAAGCCCTTCAAGAGGGCATACGGACTATAATGCTTAATGGCTGTCAATACACTCCCAAACACTCATTTTCTGGCACACCAACCCTGTTTGATAACCAAAGTAGCTTGTATCCGTCTCTGTCAGGTGAGGGCAAGTTGCTCAGGGAGGTTAAGGAACTTAGCCAAGGTCACAAGGTGTACATCATGGAGGCAGTCCCAGAACTATGGCCTTTGGAGGCCCTGTCCCGTGCTGCCACACCCCCAGGAGTGCTCAAACCCTTGGAAATGCTGCTAGAGCCATTAGATATTGATCCCCTCTTCCATACAGCCCCTGAATCCTACACTGCTCCCTGGCACTCCAATAACTAATACTCCCATCAATCTCCATCACGTCATACAGGATGGTTTATCAGAGCTGAAGAATTCTTCCATCAGATGAGAGGACAAGATATGAACCCAACAGCTCTGGTGGAAAGCGGATGCTGGCCATCTCCAGATGGCCAGCTGTACACCAGCATGCTCAGAGCCACCCAAGCAGGAGAGGGGTGCTCTGCCAGCAGCTGGAGAGGGCACTGCATCTCACTCTGGAGTCTGTCCAGGTATCATGAGTCAGTCCATTCTTTCCTTGGACAAGGCTTTGCAATCAATCTCTCAGACTCACGCTCTGAAGAGCTAGACCAAGTGGAAACTTTCCTACAGGGTGCACTACAAGGAGAATGCTTGTCTCCTCCAGAGATGCAGTAGCCCAAAGGAATTAAACAGGCCTCAGAATGTGTGAGGAAGCATCTAGATGTGGGCCCCAACAAAGAATCTAGTTATCTAAGGGCACCTTCTCTTTTTAAACGGATGCACAGAGGCCCGGCCCAAGGTCAAGGCTCCTGTGTTAGAGGACCAAGGACTTCTGTGTTAGTGAAAGAAACCCATAAGCTCATCACTTTATAACTCAGCTCTGAGTGAGGAAGCGTCACCGGGGCACAAGGCAAGTTTTAGGGGATAAGCAATCAGAGGGGGGTGGTGCTAAGAAAGTTTGATTTCCTATGGCTTCTCCTTCCAGAAATGCTCTTTATTTTTTGTCAGGTAGCATTGAAGAGACTCCAGAAGATGATGCTCTCTGCTAAGTGGGGTGGCCTCCTCTCTTTGGGTCAAAATTCTAAACAAAAGATCTCTTGTTACCAAGCACAGGTATCACTTCTCCTGTGGAGCTACCCCTCTACAAAAATGAGGTACATGCTTCTTTGTCTGAGAGAACAAGCAAAACCATAAAGAAAGCAAGCATGAGGGCAGGAGGTCATGAAGAGCCATAGTGGGGAACAAGGTGGTTCTGGATGGGCTCGTCCTCATGGGAGGCAAGGGGAGGCCACAGCCACAGCCACCGGGTGAGCGACACAAGACATCAACATCTGCAAATTCAGCTCACCCAGGGAAGCAGCACAGCTTCACTGGCTGCCGAGGACCTTAGTCTTGCAATGATTATGCTCATGTGAGCCCCCAGCAGAGAGTTGGGAATGGAAGCATGGGAGGGGAGGAGACGCCTCAAACAGCCTAAGCCGTGACCCAGCCAGAACCTTCAAAAGGAGCAGAGGCAACAAAGAGGACCAGGATGTATATGCAAGGGCAGGCAGACTACAGTGATAGCCTCACTCCTGTAACACTAAGAGGCGCATGAGAAAGGAAAAAAGAAAAGTGAGAAGGTAAGAGGTGAGGAAAAAAAGGCAGAAGAGAGAAACAGATAGGTTATTCTGGGCCTTGGTGCAAAGTGCAGCAAGTACAGCACCATCACAGCTTACTGTCCCAAAAAACAGACTTTATCAGCTCACCTAGGGATGGTGAAGCTGACTCATATTAGCCACACTCGCAGGAGACAGAGTGAACAAACCCAAATGCTGATCTGTTACACTAGGGGGGGTGGGAGGAGATGTCCTGTCCTTTCTGGAGCCTGACCTCCTGCTACCAGCTCCCCAGGGCCCCCACCGCACCATGTCCTGCTCCACCACAGCATCCCTCTCTCTGATAACCCAAATCCTCTGGTCACCAATGCAGCCAACACAACTCCAAAGAATCCAAGTAATCTTGTATTGAATGGAGGTCTAAGAGGTCTTGGCTCTGAGTTAGGAAATAACATCTTTTTATCAGCAACAGTTACTATTTAAGTGACTTTTCTGGGACAGTTTGTCTCTCTTTGTCAGTTTCCATTTCAGAAGAGGATCTTTTCTGATTTTCCTCTCAGATTCAAGGAACAATGACTGGTCTTGGGCTCCCTGTGAACCACTCTGCCGCACAGGCTCATCTGGTCTCGCCCAGCTATCCCAAACTGGGGAGCACGTATCTACAAGCAGACCACTGCGGGGATCTGGAGAGACAGGAGTCCTGAAAGTACAAGTGTTTCTCTCAGAACCAGAGCCTGACACGTCCTGATGAAGAGCAAGAAGATGCTGTCAAGGAGTTGATGGTGAGACCACCTTCCAAGTACGTTCTGGCTCCCGAACCCCCACCATAGCAGGAAGTGCCCAAGTGGGGCCTAATCTCTTTAAGTTTTGGGCGGGACATCAGCGCCCATTCCCCTGGCTAAAAGACTGCCTGTGTCAGGGCCTCCTGGAGAGTAGTCTCCCCAGAAAGGTGCCTGTGTCTCCACACCACACACAAGGATGGAATTCTGGCTCCTTCCACGAGGGCCTCAATTTCATTCAGGAATAAAGCAAAAAGAATTCATGGGGAGAACCAGCAAAATCTGGTCTAAAACTGGATAAGGTCTCTGTAACTTTTAAAGTGCACCACTGGTCATTTCAAGTCCAGATGTGCAATCCATAGAGACTTTTCCAAACAACCTTCATATCGACGTGTGTAACTCTGTGCTGCGTCCCTGCCTTGTTTCTCTACATCAGTGGCATGGCAGTGACACTGTCCTGCCCCAGTGGGGCTGGCCGTCTCCAATGCTTCTGCTTATTCTACCTCCCCCGACTAACTCCAGGGAGGGAAGCACCCAAAGTCATACCACCCCAGGTTTGATTTTACAGTGATGCTTCAGGATCACTGTCAAGTTCAAAAAATCAACTCAACTCCTGAGCAAACATGATCAGGTAATTCAGAAAAAGCAAAAGGCAGAAATCAGAAGTTGAGAGACAAAGATGACCTGTGGGGGCACAGCTAGGCCATCAGCTGCCTTTTCAATACAGACACAGGTTAGTCTGTTTGAAGGTTCCATTTCCTGCAAAACATTCCTCCTTCCTCTGTTACTCCCACAGCAAGGAAAACATTCCACTTTAATTATGTGGGCCACTGTAGGGCACAGGATATAGTTCTAAAGCTCCCTCGCTAAGGAAGTCTACGCCTTGTTAATGTATCTCAAGGCCATTTTCCTTTTGCTTTACTGTGATAAAAAAAGCTGGAGACAAGCATTTATGGAAAACCTACTATAAAGTAGGAGATGTGCTAGAAGCTGGAAACCCAGAGATGAGTAAGGCAATCCCCGCTGATGAGGAGAGCCTAGCCAGGTGGGAGAAGCCAGATAAACCAGTTGCCATGTTGGTTGTATCAACAGTGTTTTGGAAAGAGAAATGAAGGGGGGACGAGCCTGCCATGAGAAGTCAGGGAAAGCTGCAGAAACTTAAAGGACTAGAGTTTCAAGGAGAAGAGAAGGGGCATAATAAAGTTGGGGAGAAAGAATGAAAACATGAATAGAGGGAAAGAAAAAAGGAACTCCAAATAAGATACTCCTTAAATGGAGATATTCAAATCTAGAAAGGTATTTGATAATGGACCCATCTCTCTTTTAAAAAATCTAGGTTTGGAAAAACATCTGAGATTACTTTAGCTGCAGTCAGCAATGGTTCTTATTACTTGGGGACTTCCCTGGTGGCACACTGGTTAAGAATCCACCTGCCAATGTAGGGTACATGGGTTCAAGCCCTCGTCCAGGAAGATCCCACATGCCACGGAACAACTAAGCCCACGAGCCGCAACTACTGAGCCTATGCTCTAGAGCCCTCAAGCCACAACTACTGAGCCCATGTGCCACAACTACTGAAGCCCGTGTGCCTAGAGCCTGTGCTCCGCAACAAGAGAAGCCCGTGCACCACAACGAAGAGTAGCCCCCGCTCGCCACAACTAGATAAAGTCCACGTGCAGCAACGAAGACCCAAAGCAGCCAAAAAAAACCCCCAGAAAAACAAAACATATTTGGTATCAACACTACTCAAAAAGCTACTGCATAAAATTAGTTGTAACTCCTAGGGCCAGCAAGATATGAACTGGAAGAACTTAGGCACACCACAAAACCACGAAGGGCTTTGGGGTGGTACACTGTAAAGACCAAACAATTCGTACTTGCTCGTAAGGAACAACCACTTCCTGCTTTCTTTTCCAAGTTCGTTACAGCTTTCTGGACCTCTCTGCGCCTGCCCAGGAAGAGGGAATCCTTTGGGCACACTCTCTTCTGCACTAGATCCAGCTATACCACTCACTGCACTGGTGACCGCCACGTGTGGCTGGTAAGCACGTGACATGTGGCCAGTCCAAACTGAGACGGGCTTTAAGTGCCAAATACACAGCAGACTTCCCAGACTTAGTACAAAAAAAAAGAGTGTAAAATAGCTCATTAATAGATTTTCAATAATTATATGTTGACATGATACTACTTTATATATATTGGATTAAATTAAAAACATTAAAATTAACCTCACTTGTTTCTTTATACTTTTCAAATGTGGCTTCTAGAAAATTTTACATTACCTATGTGGCTTGCATGATACTTCTGTTGGACAACACTGCTTTAGATCTAACCTTAGAATAAGATGTGCCTCTGCTGTACATATCATCTGTCGGCAACTAGTAACTGAGTGCCTTAAGGACCCAAGAGGCATGGTGTGTATTGAGGTGCAAGACCTACTCTGCTGGGTCCTATTTGTCATGTTGGCATAACAGCAACTAGCACTCATCCAGCGCCCAATGTCTGGCTCAGGCCCTGCTCTGGGTAACATTCACCACCTCACTTCAATCCAGCTCTCTAAGCCCCACTGTCCCACTAAAACTGTTCTTGTCGAAGTTGCCAAAGATATGCAGTCATTGGCCAAAATCACTGGTAAATTCCAAATCTTCACTTGGCTGCGTTGGGTCTTCGTTGCTGCACACGGGTTTCCTCTGGTTGCGGCGAGCAGGGGATACTCTTCATTGCAGTGTGCAGGCTTCTCACTGCAGTGGCTTCTCTTGTTGCAGAGCACGGGCTCTAGGCACACGGGCTTCAGTAGTTGCAGCACGCGGACTCACTAGTTGTGGCTCACGGGCTCTAGAGCACAGGCTCAGTCGTTGTGGCATACGGGCTTAGTTGCTCCACGGCATGTGGGATCTTCCCGGACCAGGGCTCGAACCCGTTTCCCCTGCATTGGCAGGCGGATTCTTTTTTTTAAAACAGAGAACAGGAGTATTTATTTATTTATTTATTTTAAATTTTATTTATTTTTATTTTTGGCTGTGTTGGGTCTTCATTTCTGTTTCTGTGCGAGGGCTTTCTCTAGTTGCAGCAAGCGGGGGCCACTCTTCATCGCGGTGCGCGGGCCTCTCACTGTCGCGGCCTCTCTTGTTGCGGAGCACAGGCTCCAGACGCACAGGCTCAGTAGTTGTGGCTCACGGGCCTAGTTGCTCCGCGGCATGTGGGATCCTCCCAGACCAGGGCTCGAACCCGTGTCCCCTGCCATTAGCAGGCAGATTCTCAACCACTACGCCACCAGGGAAGCCCTGGCAGGTGGATTCTTAACCACCGTGCCACCAGGGAAGTCCATTAATTAATTGAAGTAAGCTTTTATATATAGAATGCATAAAGCATTTTCTTTATTCAGTCTCCAGACACTACTCTCCTGGTAGTTTCCTCTCACATTCCACATTTGATTTCTCCTATAACAGGATAGGTTCCTTTTCCTCTCCTGATCCCTTGAGGTTGAAGAGTTTGCCCCTTCTGTATCCAAGCTGGCTTATTAAGTGATCTCATCTAGTTCCACAGCTTTAAAACCATTGATACACAACTGCCAACTTGACATTCCCACCTGGATTTCAAAAGGTACCTCAACCTTTTGTGTCCAAAACCCAACTCTTGATTTTACCCAATCACCCAAACCTGCTCCTCCCACATTCCCTTTACCCATCCCATTTCAGCAATTCCAGTCTTCTAGGGATCAGGCCAAAGACTCTGCACTCATCTCGATGCCTCCTTCACACCCACATCAGCAAATCTTGTTGGTTCTATTTTCAAAATGTACCCTGAATTTTCTCAACACTTCTGTTTCTGTGACCACCCTGGTCCAAATTACCAACAGCCCCTGAATGGTCAGTTGTAACAGTATCCTAATTAGTCTCTGTGCTTCCATTCTTGCCCCTGCAGTTTAATTTACACACAGCGGCCAAAACTATCTTTTTAAAAACCAAGTTAGGGCTTCCCTGGTGGTGCAGTGGTTGAGAGTCCGCCTGCTGATGCAGGGGACACGGGTTTGTGCCCCGGTCCGGGAGCCCGATCCCACATGCCGCAGAGGGGCTGGGCCCGTGAGCCATGGCCGCTGAGCCTGCGCGTCCGGAGCCTGTGCTCCACAACGGGAGAGGCCACAACAGTGAGAGGCCCGTGTACCGCAAAACAAAAAAAACAACAAAAAAAAACCAAGTTAACTGCTGTTTAACACCCTCACATGGCTTCCTATTTCAAGGCGATCTCCACCATGGCCTCCTATTCTCTACTGGATCTGGCTCTGTGCTACCTCTGACCTCATCTCTTGCCACTTTCTCTTTCATCCATTCCTACTAGATAAAACAAGCACAATTCAGCCTTAGAGCCTTTGCACTTGCAATGTACTTCTGCAGCTTCTACATGGCTTGCTCTCTCAGACTATCTTTATTTGAGAGGCCTTCTCTGACCGTTTTTAAGAAAAGGTACTCCTGGGGAATTCCCTGGTGGTCCAGTGGTTAGGACTCCACGCTTTCACTGCCAAGGGTCCGGTTTCAATCCCTGGTTTGGGAACTAAGATCCCCCAAGCCGCATAGCGCAGCCAAATTAAATAAATAAATAAATAAATAAAAACAAAAAAGGTACTCCTGCCAGTCACTTTCTACGCTCCTTTATTTATTTTTCTTCATTGTGTGTGTGTATAAAATATTATTTATTATTTATTGTCCATCTTTCTGCACTACAAAGTAAGCTTTACGAGAGTAGAAACTTCATTCACTACAGTTGTCCGGAGTGCCTAGAACAGTACCCAACACATAAATCAAGGAACGATCCTATGAAACAAGATTTTAGCGCTATATCCCCATTTTACAAATGATTTACAAACCAATTCAGAGGCGGTTATGTAACCTGACCATGGTTCCACAGCTACTATGGGGTGGAGCCAGAATATGAACTGGGTCTATCTGGAGATCCAAAGGCAGTGACACTCTCCATCTTCCAAATAAAATCTAAGGCTGCCTTAAGCACTTCACAGTAGTGGTGGTGGGAGTACACTCTCCAAACACTTGCCACAGGTATGTGTAAGGAAGGCACCAGGTCCTTCCTTCACCACCCTAATCCTCACCACAACTCAAGTGATGTACAGCACCCCTGCTGCACGCTCAGAGGTGAAATGACTTGCCTAAGGCTACTCAACTAGTAAGTGAGAGAACTGAACCCTAAACCTCAAGAGGAGGAAGCAAAAAGGTTCAGGAGTGTGGCTGGTGTGTGGCCGCAGGAACTAAGAAGTAGAATAAAGACTGATAGGGATCACCAACCTGCCTGCCTGCGCACCCCAAGCCAGGTGAGTGCAAGCCCACAGTTCCTGAGGAAGGACTACAGCAGAGCTCAATTCTAAAGTCCAGATCTTGGGCTTCCCTGGTGGCGCAGTCGTTGAGAATCTGCCTGCCAATGCAGGGGACACGGGTTTGAGCCCTGGTCTGGGAAGATCCCACATGCCGCGGAGCAACTGGGCCCGTGAGCCACAGCTACTGAGCCTGCGCGTCTGGAGCCTGGGCTCCGCAACAAGAGAGGCCGCGACACTGAGAGGCTCGCGCACCGCGATGAAGAGTGGCCCCCACTCGCCGCAACTAGAGAAAGCCCTCGCACAGAAATGAAGACCCAACACAGCCAATAAATAAATAAATAAATTTATTTATTAAAAAAAAAATAAAAAAATAAAGTCCAGATCTTAAATCTAAGAAGTGCCCCAAAGGAACAAATTTCCAGAACAGGCCTAGCAATTTAGATGTACCCCTCAGAAACTCTGTAACTTGCCATCTTGAGACGATGTATTATTCTGCTTCGAGTGCCTCTTCAGAGGGTCTCCATGGGGGAGGGAATCCACACAGTCCCTTACCTTAACGGAGTGGAACAGACAGGATTGTGGGAGTAACGGTGGTGAGCCCAACCCCTGGAATAAAACAGGAAGCAGAGTCTAATGGGGGTCCCCTTTCTCCATGTTTATTATTGCTTTCTCCTTTCCCTTTTCATACAACACTAAGCGATACAACTCTTAGAGTAAACAACATACACATTAGTCCTCTGGGGCACCAAGAAAGAGACCCCTCAGCCAGTCCTGTCGCACCCTAATGGGACAGAGGCCACACTGTCAATGGCTGGAGAGCAGCCCTCACACTCAGAGCAACAACACGCTCTGCTCCAGCACTGTCTTTGAATGATGCTTTATTTACTCAATGCTTTATTTAACTCTCATCACCAGGCAAGGCAGATTTTATTAATCTAATTTTACAAATGAGGAAAACGAAGCTGAAAGGTCGTGATGAAATAAAAATTATTTTAAGACAAAACAGGAAAAATTTAAACACAAAAGATTCCTCTGCCCGTTTGGGCCCCCTCCCTCCCCCTCCAGTGTGCATTGTGCACCTGTATTATGCATTAACCACACCTTCCCAACGGCAGAAATACCTGCTCGACGGTAAAGATCCACTTTTCTTCTGGTGTCGGCTACGCACCTCCTTAGTAGATAACATTCCTTTCTCAATCCTGTAAGGAGTCAGAATGACCCACCACTTGCCTTGTACATGCAGACATCTTTGGTGAACTTTATGTACAATGCCAATATATCAGTTTCCTTAAACACAGTGATTGGTGCAGAACAGACGGGTCGGACAACCTGGGGAGATACTGGGCTGCACCTAATGCAAGTTCTCAGCTTAAATACTTACTTATGACCTTATTAACGTTACTAGCTCTATTACTTGTATTCTACCTGTTTTACAAGATTGTAATTTTTTGCACTACCAAATGTATGACTGAGCCTTCAATAAAATTAATGATGACTAGGTCACTTGAAACAACTGACCAGATATACAGTTCTGTAAGATCAATGACTGTAATAGTCTAACCCTAGATATAGGAAGAAGCAACAAGAGGGAACCATTTCCTGGACCATAACAGACTAGTAAGTCAGGTGGTCCAGAAGCTTTTGGTTACTGCTAACAGGGCCTAGTCGAATAATAGCACATTAAGGGGCCTATCAACAAAATCCTCACCTGACCTGGGAATGAGCATTCCTAGCGCCATGGGGCAAATTGGTCAGGAAATGCCTCCCAAACCTTGGCTGAAATTAAGACCGAAAGGGAGGGGACTGTACAATAAAGAATGTTGCCCACCATCCAGTTCTACAAGAATCAAGCCATTAGCCACTGCAGTCACTGACCTACAATACACCTGAAAAGAATTCAGGGTGAAGATCAGGATGAGGCATTTTGTGCTCTGGGAAAACTGGCAGAAATGGCCCTCAGGTATTTTCAGGAGAAGATTTTATGGACCCAGTTTCTCACATCTTCCCATACTTAGAAAGCACTAAAACCATTAACTAAGATTACCTGCTCCTCGTGAACAGCAGTAACCTTCTACCAAGATGTGTGCTTGAAGTACACCCACCCCTTCGCCAAAATCACACATCTACTGGCCTCTCCCTTTACCTCTTTGGAACTGTCCTCAGAGCTCTCTGAGAGACTGTCTCCGGGTTATAATCCTCAGGTTGGCTAGAATAAAATTTTCCATTTCTTTCTTAGACTGACTACTGATTAATTTTTTCATTGACAGTAGGTAGTGACTTGCCCAAAAATCAGACATGGCACTTGAACCCTTAGCCTAGACTTCTGACTTCTCCTGCCATGGATGGTGGAAGTGCGTCATTGACTGGCAGAGGCAACCTATTCTTTCTTGCTACCTTTTAGAATGAAGACAGCAAGTCTTCTCTCCCAAAGGAAACATTAGACATACAGACTGGGGGACGGAGCAAAGTCACTATTACCACCCCCCAACACGAGGTTTTATTCAAACACCCAAGGGCGCCTTCACCAAAGGCTAGTTAGACTCACGCACTCAGGAGGAGCAGCAAACAATGCCTCCAGGGCCAAGTCAATCAATAAAGCAGGCAGGACAAAACACAACAGGTAACACAATAGGTAGGCAGGTAATATGCGGTGGGGACTATGGAAGAGAGGAGACTAAGAGGAATCAAGACCCAGGTAAAGGCATTCAGAGTCAGTATTTTAAAAAAACGTGCACCCCAAAAAAGTCTATAGGTCGAATACCCGAGGGCTGGCAGTGTGAAGTACAGATAAAGGGATCCTAAGAGAGCAGAGATGTTCAATCTTCTCAAGAGATCTGAGCAAAAATTATTTACATTCTCTCTCTCTCCGCTTGGCTAGATATTAAAAAGTTATTTCCCATTTATAATCAAGATTTCAGGGAATTCCCTGGCGGTCCAGTGGTTAGGATACCGCACTTTCACTGCCAAGGGCTCGGGTTCAACCCGTGGTTCAGGAATAAAGATCCTGCAAGCTGCGTAGTGAGGCCAGAAAAAAAAAAAAAGATTTCAACCAGCATATCAGTTGCAGTCACTGTTCTTAGTATTAACAGCTAGCAGCAGCATTGTCCTTCTGGCTCTTGAGCACCGAGTTCAAGTTTCTCAGATACACAAAATTTATTAGCTCGTCATCCAGGTTACAGAAGCAGGAGGTCAATCCCAGGCAAAACAAATAAAATACTTCAAAGGAACTAGCAACTAAGCACCCTAAAGCACTTAATTAGTTAAATATCTGCCAAGAAGCAAAGGTAAACAAACTATCCAAAAAGATTCCTAAGTGTAGGCTCAGGATGCCAAAAGCCTCGGCTGAGACCGACCGACCATGTGACTTCCTCTCCTGGACACTAGGAATACTAGTACCTACACTTCACTAGGTCACTGAAACAGCATGGGATAATGAATGTAAAAAGGCACTGCACCTGCCCAGTAACGAGCTCTCAAGATGCTGTCTAAGAAGCCCTTTCAGAAAGGCCAGTGGGACTGGGGAGTTCACAGGTTTATAGGCAGTGTTCATTCATCACGGAGATGTGCAACTAGGTAGCAGAAACAGAACTGACAGCTGAAGGGTGGCAAATGCTTTTATAAGCCAAGAAGGCCAGAGCATGAGGGCTGGTAATTTGGCTCTCAATGTCTATGAAGAGTAACGACAGTCCTGACCTTTCCAGACTCGAGTCATAACTGTCCTGTACAATCTCATCTAAGGATCACACCCCTGAAGAATGCGACGTTTTTTTTTAAATCTTTTTTTGGCCACGCCACACGGCACGCAGGATCACAGTTCCTCGACCAGGGATCAAACCCACATCCTCTGTGTTGGAAGCATGGAGTTAACCACTGGACTGCCAGGGAAGTCCCAAAGAAAGCAATTTTAACTGTACATATTTATTATTCCTTTTAGAAAGGAATGATTATTTCTTGTGTTCGTTTTATAAGGAAAAGAGTTTTGGGTGTGGGGAGTGGATAACTTACTGTGAAGGGCATTTTAAAATCTCTTACCCTCAGGGATAAGACTCTTTATGTACACACAGACCGCTGTCAAGATTTGTTGCTAATTTCTGCGGTGGCTGGTTTTAACCTTTATCTTGCATCGAGCTGAGCTGGATGTTAAGGAGAAGGATGCTTGGCGGAGGCTAGCATAGTTTAAAAAACCCTTGGGGAGAGAAATCTCTATAGCTACCACTTAAAAAAAAACATTTCATTCTGTATTTTGGCCACAGATAAAAGTAGCTAAACTCAATCTTCTCCTAGGAAACCAACAAGTCAGTAGTTGTCATGACAGGAAAAAATTTCTATTTCGTGGAAAGTGTGCAGGAAAAAACCCACTCCACCTTGTGAAGGCTAGCTAACTGATACAGCCAGAAACTGACATTAACTGTGGGAGGCCCACTACAGTGTAAAGGGAGAAACTGGAAAGAAAGGGCTGGCCCCAAGAATACTTTTGAGTCACCAGATCTAGACAACAGTGCCTTTTCTCTTGGAGGATTTTACCAAAAGCTTTAGAAAGACACACAATTCTGTCCTGTTGTAGAAGGAAAAGCAACTTTCCAAATTCCAACCCACAGCACCATGGCAGTTCTCTTGTACACCCAGAGCATGCTGGGAACAAGACCCCCATGCAGCCTCAAAGAAAAGAGCTGAGCAGTTACGAGTGAAAAGCTTTCTCCAGAGTCCCAGGGACAGACTGCTCAGCACAATCATGTCTAAACTAACCGCTTTATAGAAAGTCCCTTCTGAAGACATCAGTGCCTAGAACTCAATCTTTCCAAAAGGACCAGAAATAGCTTAGAAATGGTTCGTTTGGGCATGGTACACCTAGATTTGTGCTGATAACACAAATCTTAAATGCCTTCTTTACTGTAAGGAAAGACATAAGGAAATCAGCACCAGGTAGCCCCAAAATAGCTAGTATTTGCCCACTATCCACAGCCACTGTACACCTTCTGTGATGACAGCAATTACAGGTAGCACTGAAGACCCCAAAGTGAGGTGGCAGCCACACTTCAGGGAGAATGGCCTCTTCTCTAAAGAAAGATAAGCAAATCAAAGCTCTTAAATTAAAAACTATGTCATTACTCTGCTTAAAAAAAAAAAAAAAAAAAAAAAAAAAGCCTCCAAAGCTCTTTTCTGCTTTCAGGACAAAGTCCAAGCTCCCCAAAACCAAGTACAAGGAGGCTCTTCCTGATCTGGCCCCTGCATACCTCTCCGCATACCTCTTGGGCCTCATCTCTTTCCACTCAGTCCTGCCAACACCCTACCCTCCAGCCAGAAGGAAATACTTGTAGCTCTCCCAATGCTGCATACTCTTCTCTCACTGCCTTCTTGCCTATGTGTGCATTTGTCCTACATTCTACCTGCCCCTCCCAGACCTACTACTGCTTAATTCAACTGGTCCTTCAGATCTTATCACCTTCTCCACAGGACTGTCTCTGGTCCCCGCCACAGTACCCTGTCTGTGCCTCTTCCAAAGAAAGTGCTGCCCCACTTGTCTCCTCCACTGGACTGTGCTGTGCCTAGTACCTGGAATACAGCAGGTATTCCATGTTTACTGACACCTTACTAGAGACTTATATACCATGCAGTACTGCTGAAGGGCTAATGTTTAGATGACTAGCTCAATGAGGGTAGAAAGTAAACATAATTTAAATTCTTCATCCAGAAGACCAGTATCCTTTAACTTACGCAAGATGCATTTCTTTCCAATTAGCTACATGACTTGCCCTTGCGAAAAAGAATAAAATGCAACTTTTGAGATGCAAGGAAATTAGAAAGGTTGCCAACACTTTATAATAAATTCCAGTCCAATTCCATTTATGTACCATCTGTCTTCCCCTAGGACTGGGTTAGCTCATTACCAACAAGATGGACTAGGTCATATCTTTTTTATGTGTCTAAACAACAAGTGAGTATAAAGCTTCAAACTATCAGAAATTTGAACCTGAGTCCATTAACCAGCTTTTAAGAAAGCTTTGATTTTAAACTTTTTCCCTTCTCCCTTTTCTTTTTCCTCCTCTAAATTCTACCCCATGCTTGCACAGTAATAATTAACCAGTACCAGATATCTGAAGACTGTAACCTCTGAAAACATCACTGATGCACAAGCCTAAGTTGTTTTCAGAACAAGATGACCTTCGCAGGCTCCACATCCAGACCACCAGGTCACAGACCACTGGGCAGGAGGCACATAGACCACAGACAGCCTGGCTCCTGGAACTATGATTAAGAAATGTCACGAGAGTATGATTAACCACCAGCTTCCCCTCTCTTTCCCCTTTAAAAACTCCTCTAACTAGGGAATTCCCTGGAGGTCCAGTGGTTAGGGTGGTTAGGGCTCCATGCTCTCAAGCTGAGACCCTGGGTTCAATCCCTGCTCAGGGAACTAAGATCCCACAAGCCGTGCGGCTCAGCCAAAAAAAAACCCCAAAACAAAAAACAACAAAAACAGAGACAAAACAAAACACAAAACCAATTCTTAACTAAAAGACCAAGTTGGAGTGGATCTGAGACTTGTCTCCCACTTCCTTGCTTGGCACCTTGCAATAAAACCCTTACTCTGCTGCAAACACCTTACTTTGCTGTGCCCTCGGCACGTGAGCCCTTTTCACCTTTTCAACTTGAGCAAACTGCTGATCTGATTTCGGGGGGAGTAAGGATTACAAAATACTGTACGCTATTTGTCCCTTGAGATGTGCTTAAGACAAAGACACAATTTAGAGTCTGAACCAACATTAACTCAATTCTACATTTTCATTTCTCCCCAAGGCAGCATATTTTTAAAGAAGCATTTCCTCAATGGAATGTAAATTACATTTTTTGAATTGTCCTTTTTTTGAGGATGTAACTCCTTGGGAGAACAGGTAAAGGGACAATTTTATATCAGATAAGTGTTCACCATATTAACTAAAAGCAAAAAGCAGTGTATTTACAGAATATTTGAGGTGTTTCTCCAAGTCAGTCTTCCCCTGAAGGACACAAAAGAACTTGATATTGAGTGTTCTGAAAATACAAAGGAAACAATGACCTCACATGTACTGACAAATAAGAAAAAAATTCTAGCATGATGGCAAAATTCCTTTGTGGTGTTGGAGGACAGGGATCACCAAAAGCCTCTACTTTCAAGGCTTAGAACTGCCTCTAAATTATATAAAGTTTAAATGCTCACTTTTAGAATTAGTCAACCCCATTTGCTAGTCTTGCCATCCCGGTGTTTCATTTTTTTGCAAGGGGTTGTGTATGTGTAATTTAACACTCATTACCATATATCAGTTGAGAGACAGGGTAACCTGAAGCTAAGACTTTTACATATGCAACTGGGTACGTCTGAAAGACGCTGTGTAGTCAGTTGGCTTCCCAGTGATATGGACACTATGCTTCATCCCATCCTTCTAAAGCACACATTTACAAGACCCTTTGTGAAATTCACAAAGGGAATCAAATTCAAGAGAACCTTCAAATATAAGTCCAAAACAAACATATTAAAAATGAAAGTTAATGCCCAACTCCCAAATTTTCCATAGGTCCCCAGGTGGGAGACAGCGAAATGCTAGAGGAAGAATCCAGCTTTGGAGTCAGGTCAAATCCCAGCTTCACAATTACTATCTGTGTGCCCTTGAGCAAGAGAGGTTACTCCCTAAACCTCAGTTTCCTTATTTACTAAAGGAAGGTAATACCTCTACGGGTTATTTCAATTAAGTAAAAGCTATATAAGGGAACTTGCATTTTGGCACTACTGCTCATGATGTCAATGAAACAAGGTGTGGGTTCTATTTCTGTACCTGGCACTTATAAAGGGTTTTAGTAAAGTACAGTACAAAGAATACTGGACGAGCATCAGAAAGATCTAAGTTAAATCTTACATCTCTGGTGTCTATTCAGCTATAAAATGCAGGAGTGGGCTAGCTGATCTCTAAGCAGCTTACCAGTTCTGAAAAACTAAAGCAATCCTCAATTTCTGAACTCGACCTTCATTTTTATTTCCTTATTCCTTAACATGAGAAACTCATGTCCCTTTGAAACATGTGAGGAAAAACAAAGAAAGGACAAGATGCTCAAGAAACTTATCATTTGAGTCATATTCAAACTGTAGCCAAGCTTTTTTGCAGGGAGCAGCATGAGGGGTTCTGAATGATTCACTCACGTTCGTGGTAGACAATAAACGCCCCTACCGGAGACTGTAAATTCTCTGGCACAAAGTCACTGCTAAGCACGCTGTCTAGCGCAGAGCAGACACTCCAAAATGTTTGCTGAATGAATAAATACCTAGCTGACACCTGTTGCTCCCTATAAAATCTTTCGATTGCTCTCCTTACTCAAGTCAAAATCCAAGAAAGATGGTCGGCACATAAGAGCTGTACCGAATACCTTCTGAACGAATTAATTCTTCAAATCCTCAATTATGCTAAGTGGGAAACAAAGAGCTTGAGAGAAACGCTGAACCACCACCGGGAAAAACTTCAACACCAAAGTTTCAACATTAAGGAAATGTTAAGGGAGAGGATCCGTTTCTCGGCCTCTTCAAGCGTTGACAAGCACCCTTAAAGGCGCTTGGGGGAAAAATACCCAGCTCCTGTTGTTCTACCCCGGTACACTCGGCTCTTCACGCCCTACTCCCGACACATAAACCTTCACGGTGGATGTCACTCGAGCCAGCACTGAACAGACACGAACACGGGGAGGACAAAAAGACATCTCCCCACCTTCACAAGGGTCACCATAGAACCACATACTCTGAAAAGACCAAATTAAACACGAACCTAATGGAACTGGCCATTCGGCTTAAGAAAAACTAATTTCCTATAGCTTGTGGAGGTAAACAAAACTCCAAAAAGCAAAGTCGAACGGTCCATTTTCCCCCTCCTCTCCCAGGAATGCGGCTACTTTACATATCGCAGCCCTCCCCCCTCGACCCCGGCGATCACACTTCGAGACCCTTCCCCGGTGCTCAGACCGCTGGGTGGGCCTCGGGGAGAGAGGCTGCCCGCTGGGCTTTCGGTTGTTACGGCGGGGTCCCCGGGAGACGAGCCTGCTCTCAGAGTAAAATTGAAAGAGGAAAAAAAACCCCAGACTCGCCCACCGTGGCGTATGGCGCAAAGCAGTGGGGGATTTTAGCAAAGTTGAGGGGTCCAGAAATGACTCAATTTCCCCCTCCTGCTCTTCTGCGGAACCGGGCTTGCCGCCCCAGGTCCGCGCACCCCCTCCCCACATGGTGTGTCGCTCCTCTTCAAAGCACAAGAACTTTAAAATGGTGCTTTGGGCGGGGGGAGGGCCGACTGAGAAAGGAAGGATCAAAGAAGCTTGGGGCGTGTTAGCGGGCGCCTGGAAAACAGGCCCTGCGGGGCGGGTGTGGCGCCCCGGGTGACGCGCACGTCTCTAAGGGGGTGGTGGGTGGAAGGAGGCGCACCGGGCAAAGGTAGGGAGAAATGGAACGCGGCCCCTTTAAGAGGCCTTCACGGCGCTCAGGGGCCGGGGGCCTCTCCTTCACCCCCGGCCCGGCGTGCGGGGCCCTTCCTCGGGGAGAACCATCCCCAGACCCACTCCCCGGAGGCTTCCCTCACGCCACGTCCCGCCCGGCCCAGCCCCGGGGCGGCGGCTCCTCCTTACCCCGCTGTCTGCCGCCTCCTCCCAGCTCTCAGCGACCTCCTCATCTTCCATCTTACTCGCCGCTTTCCCTCCTCCCCCACCTCCTCTCCGCGCCTGCGCCCTGAGGCGCGTCTCCGTCGCGGGCGCTAGCACGCAAGGCTTTGCTCAATGAACCCCGCCCCTGCCAAGCCCGGAAGAGGCTCCAGTCCAAGGCCCAAGATCGTTCAGGAAGCCATCTTGGGAGAGGGCAGAGAAATCAGAAAGTTGCCATTTTTCTTAAGGGCAACGTGATTTTTCTCTCTCCCTCTCCCTCACCCTCTCACCCGCCCCCTCCCCCTCCCCCGCCCTCTCTCTCTCTCAGTGGGAGTCCCTGGAACCATCTTTTCTAAGGGCAAACAATTACTTTTTTTAAGTCGTAGTTTTCATAAACTGCAGATTATGCTTCTTCAAAATTCTGAAAACATTTTTATACCTCAACAAAGTGGAACAGGAGATAGAACATTGACCAGCTTAAACTGGTTTTGCCTCCTTAAATAGGTTATTGATTAATCAAATCTTGAGGTTTTTATAGAGACATTACTGCGCATGTGCAAGGCCAGAACCCACGTTTCCAGATGACCCCGGAACCAAGAATCTTCAGTCTGGGGAACTCAAACAATAGAAATGTTGCCATCGGACCCCTTAACCAGCTGAAGCAAGAAGTCCTTCAGTAAGGAAAATCCGGCTTCCATCTGCCATAGTACCTTGTTTACCATATATGGGCTGCTTTGAAAACCAGCCAATCAGCTTGTGCCAAGTTTGAAATTTCCCTAACCCCTTAAATTTTGCCCCAAACCCTGGCTGGGGGAGACAGATTTGAGCCCTGCTTCCTGTCTCCTTGCCGGTCGACCTCGCAATAAAGCTTTTTCTTTTCTCAAAAGCTGGTGCCATAGTATTGGCTTCTATGCGCGCCAGGAAGTGAGCCCTTGCTCGTTGAGAATTTCTGGCGATCGCAAACGAACTAAGGTCCTGTGATAACCTGGCTGAGGCACTGTAGCCCCCGGCTGGGTATAGGCCCTCGTCACCGACCCTGAATGGCCACCTAGACCCGATTTGTCTAGAGGCTCGGCTGTCGGGTTCCTGCTTCCCGCCGCATCTGCGCTCCAGGCTCCTCCGCAATACTTTCACTTTCGAGGAAAGAAACAGCTCCTTGGATCTTTTGGGTGAGTAACCTCATTAAAACGCACTTGTGCCTAAATTGTCTAATAACAATTATTAGACAATAATTGTCTAATCAGGATTGTGCGTTAGAGTCCCACTCTAAGGGAGACAGTATGAAAGGTTCAATCGTGGTCGGGGAACTAAGATCCCACAAGCCGCACAGCGCGGCCAAAAAAAAAAGTTACAGCCACCGAGGTACTCAAAAGATCCGGTTAGAATCCCACGCCTTTGTATTTCTTTGTCTATGTCTGACTGTTCTGTTTGTTAGGAATTGGCTAATAGGATTAACTATTGGATGACCACAGAAAAACTTTATTGAATCTGTTTTATGTCATTTTGCTGTGGTCATCCTGAAAAAAAAAAAACCCTTCCAAAATGGGGAATGATAACAGCGTACCAGACGGCACTCCCTTGAAAAGTGTTCTTTGAGGTTGGTCAATGTTTACCTCTAAGCCTATGAAAAAGAAGAAAATGATTTTCTTTTGTAACACTGCCTGGCCCAAATATCTACTGGAGTCAGGGGAAAAATGACCCCTAAATGGGTCTTTGAACTATAATACTATTATACAATTAGACTCGTTTTGTAAGAGAGAGAAAAAATGGGACGAAATCCCATATGTAGACTCATTTATGTCTTTATATAAGAGGAGAAATATGCATAAGGCATTTATTGATAAAATGATGGGTCAGAGGGAAGAACCTCACAAAAAGCCTGTTTTACCTGAGTCAAAGTCTAATGACGATCTAGTTCCTCCGTCTGCACCTTTTGCAGTAGCCCGACCGTCGGCGCTTCCTTCGGTAGCCCCTCCCTCAGCACCTCTTGTGGTTCCCGCGAATCCTGAAGGGGATTTTCCTGCAGGCAGTGCCAAGGCTTTTACTAATCTTCCTAGGGCTGCTGGTCCGGCTCTGTACTCGCCCTTAGCAGATGGTCACAAAGGAACGGTCTCCCCTCCCTGTATCCTCCAGGGTATTCAGTTTGGCCCAGGGAACACTCTACCGTAGGCGGGGCGGGACAATTTCCGTTAAGGCAGGTCCCAGCAGGCTTGGATGACCAAGGCCAATCCAGAGCACCTGGATTCATGCATCATCGTTTATCAGTCATAGATTTACTTAATTATAAAGCTAAAATGCCATCTTATCAAGATGATCCTAGGAATATGGAGAATCTCTTTACATATATTTTTGCTGTTTTTCATCCTAACTGGGCTGACATACAGACCCTCATGTGTATCCTACTCAGTCCGGAGGAACACAGCATGATATTAGAGAAGGCCTTCCAGGAAGCCGAAAGGCTTCATGAATTAAAACCAAATAATCCAATCAGAACTCCAGCAAAGCAGGCCATCCCTGGAACCGAACCAGAATGGGATCCCAGTGACCCAGGGGATCAAGCAAGCCTGAATCATTTTAAAGATTGTTTAATAACTGGACTGCAAAAAGGGGCAAACAGCTTCAAGAGGGTCCAGAATGTACAGCAAGGGCCCGAGGAGGGCCCATTCACCTTCCTTGAAAGGCTTTATGAGGCTTTCCAAAAATATACTGAAATTGATCCAGAACACCCAGGTAACATGGGACTGGTCAATTTAAACTTTCTCAGTGCCCCAGATATAAGAAAAAAACTAGAACGACTGGAAGGGGGATCATGGACACCAACGTCTCAGTTGGTCCAGATTGCTTTTGAAGTGTTCAAAGGCCGATACGAAATTTGGGAAAAGCAGGAGCAATGCATCATGGGGGCAGGTTGCTCTGCTCAGCTGTAATCAGTCAAGACCCAGCAGGACGTCTGCAGGAGAGAACAAAGGACCACGGGTAAGACCCTGGGGACCTCCAAAACCCAGCCGGAAAGGCCATCCATCTGTTGGGCCACAACAGTGTGCCTTTTGTAAACAGGAAGGGCACTGGAAAAGGGAGTGTCCCCAAAACAGACAGGGCCCCTTCTCCCCCAAGATAACATCCATTACTGGTGTATCTGGGGAAGTCTCTCAGAAACCTTTTCTACAACGGCTTGAATGTCATGTAGAGAAAACACATGTAAAGTACAGCTTTGTGTATGTGCCTGGATGTCATAGTCCCTCATCAGGGCAAGAGGTACTAACAAATTTAAATGACCAAGTGGGTTTCTCAGCAGAAAAAGTAGACACCAAAGTACTCCCAGGTCAAGACTGCGCCCTCCAAGCTGCGCCATTACAATTGGGAGACAAGCCTCAACCAGATGTCCCTGAAGAAATTCTTCAAAAGGTAAGAGCAGAAGTTTGGGCTGACGGGACACCAGGAAGAGCCAAGATGGCTGACCCAGTAGTAGTAAAACTCCATCCAGGTGCCCAGGCTCCAAAGTTAAAGCAATACCCTTTAAAGAGGCACCCAAAGGAAGGTATAAAGCCTCTGATAAACACTTTTCTTAAATGCCAATTAATCCGACCTTGTCAATCCCCATATAACACTCCCATCCTGCCAGTACAAAAACCTGGGACTGGAGATGATCGTTTTGTACAGGATTTGAGAGCTATCATCCAAATTGTAGGGGATGTACATTCGGTGATGCCAAATCCTTATACTTTGCTTACAACTTTATCTGGAGACTTTTGCTGGTTTACAGTTCTGAACTTAAAAGATGCCTTTTATTGCATACCCCTAAGTCCTGAGTCCCAGGAACTGTTTGCCTTTGAGTGGAATGATCCAGAGACTAATATAAAACAACAGTATTGCTGGACTGTACTTCCACAAGGATTTAAAAATGCCCCTACCATCTTTGTGGAGGCCTTAGCCAAGGACTTAAAGGATCTCCAATTAAATGAAGGAATCTTACTCCAGTATGTGGGTGATACACTTACTAAGCGCTAGTATAACTAAGGAAGCTTCAGACCAAAATACAATCCTCACTTTAAACTTTTTGGCAGACCAGGGATATAAAATCTCCAAGGGAAAGGCACAAATTTCTCAACCAGCTGTAAAATATCTAGGAATTGAGTTATCAAAAGGAGAAAGAAACTTGCTGCCAGATCGAAGGGGAGCACCCACCACCAGAAAGCAATTGAGAAGATTCTTAGGAATGGCTGGGTTTTGTCGTATTTGCATTCCTAACTTCGGACTTATAGTCAAACCTCTATATGAGGCTCTCAAAAGAAATGCCAATGAGCCATTAAGCTGGACTGTGAAATGCCATGAGTCATTCCGTACCATCAAGGAGAAAATTTCAACAGCCCCAGCACTTGGTCTCCCAGACATTAGAAAGTTATTTGATCTTTTTGTGCATGAAAGACAAAGCATGAGTCTTGGAGTGCTAACTCAAAATTTAAATACTGCCAGAAGGCCAGTAGCTTACTTTTCCAAACAATTGGATGTTGTAACTCAAGGATGGCCAGTTTGCCTCCAGGCTGTGGCTGCAACCTGTGACCTTTTACAAGAAGCTGAAAAATTTACCCTGGGTTGTCCTACCTCTGTGCACACCCCACATTTGTGTGCAAGTTTTACTTGAACAAAAGGGCCGTATTGGCTTACTTTGGGGAGGCTGGGCAAATACCAGTCCATACTATTTGACAACCCAAAGGTAACATTAAAAGAAGTATCTGCTTTAAACCCAGCCACTCTGCTCCCCAGAAGAACCTGTTCACGATTGTACACAAAAACAAAAGAACCTGTTCGCGATTGTATACAAAAAATTGAAGAAGAGTATTCTAGCAGACCTGACCTGACTGATCAGCCTTTAGAGAATCCAGATATGGAAATGTTTGCAGTCGGGAACAGCTTCATGGATCGTGCACTCTGAAAAGCTGGATATGCAGTAGCAACTCATCAGGAGGTCCTAGAAGCAGAAGCCCTCCCTCCAGGTACGTCTGTCCAGAAGGCAGAGCTCGTAGCCCTCAGGAGAGCCCTGCATGTTGGAGCTAAGAAAAACGTAACCATTTATACTGCTTCTAAGTATGCCTTCTCTGTCATGCATGCACATGGGGCCATGTGGAAAAAGAGAGGTCAACTAACATCAGGAAAGAAAAAAATTAAACATGCAGAGGAGATACTGGCCTTATTAAACTCTGTTTTAATGCCGGAAGAAGTAGCCATAGTACATTGCCCACACCAAAAGACTGATAGCTGTATAGCTAAAGGAAATAATTTGGCTGAACACATAGCAAAACAGGTGACCAGAGCCAAACACCCTAGCACTCATGCAAAGTGTGGACCTGTCCCTGTTTAAGCCTCAGTATTCAGAAATGGATCTAGAGAGAGATGATGAATGGGAATTTCACGCTGACTCTTGAGACATAGATGGTGATCAGTACCAAACAAACAAAGAAGGCTGGATATATAATGAACAGGGATTAGTGCTTATGCCCCAACATTTAATGGAAAGAATTATTACTCATCTACATCAAGGAACCCATTATGGGAAGGATGCAACCTATCATTGGCTACAAAAGTTTATTGTTAGTCCATAAATGCAAAGGACCATCCAAAAGGTAATACAAAATTGCCTGATTTGCACCAGAAACAATCCTAAAGCCAGGCCACCTCCAATATTCAAAGGGGTGCAAACCCGAGGGACAGAACCAAGAGATGCCTGGCAAATAGACTTTACTGTTATGCCAAGAGCCATGGGACATTATAGATATTTGCTGGTATTTGTGGACACCTTCATAGGACGGGTCAAAGCTTTTCTGTGCTGGAGAGAGAAAGCTTCCTAGGTAAAAAGGGCTTACTAAAAGAAATTAGGCCTCATTTTGGGTTGCCTCTTTCAATTCAAAGTGACAGTGGAGGAGCTTTCATAGCCAAGGTAACTCAAGGGGTATCTGGGGCCCTTGGACTACAAAGGAAGTTACATGCTTCATGGAGCCCTCATGACTGAAATGATGAATCATACCTTAAAAGAGACAATCACCGAAGTATGTCAAGAAACCAACTTTACTTGAGATAATGTCTTAACAGTTGTCCTGCTGAGGGTAAGAGTAGCCCCTAGAAGCAAGTGCCACTTGAGCCCTTATGAAATATTAATAGGAGACC
>NW_021146943.1:0-25000 GCF_002837175.3 Physeter macrocephalus
ATACTAAACTAAAATTTAGATTTGTCAGATGTTGTAAAAGACTAAACTAACATTAGCCTTGTCAGATGTTGTAAAAGACACATCTGAGAATATTAGGGGGCAGTGAAAGGGGTCACGGTTAAGATGTGCAGAGATGAGGGAGAAGCCTGGACTCAGGTAATGGAGAAGAAGGAATAAAGGAAGGTGATCTGGGGTGGCAGGCTCTTCCACAACGAGCGGTGGTAGGAAAGGACACACACCCAATCCTTTAACGAGACAAGATAAAAGTGAGGGACCATCCATACCCTTTCTGTTTTGATGAGAGCAAGTATTCAGAGGTACAGAAATGCACTGCATTCTTGCAGGGCTTAAAATGCAGAGAGCCTGACAACAGAAGTATGCTAGAAAGGATGCCGAAAGTACAAAGGCTCTAACAGTCAATCACAGCCAAACCTTACCACCTGCACACTTTTGCTTGGAAGGATGGGCCCCACTGACCCTCGGCTTCGGGTGGACCAGAGTCAATACCACATTACAGGATTCACACAGATCAACTCGACTACAAATGAGCCAGGTTCCCAGAGGATCTGTTAATCGAGGCATCACTGTATGACCCTGAAAACGATGTGCACAGACCACTCAGAACCCTGTGCCCTCAGACGTGAATAAGCATTATTTGCACGGAAATGAACGATATACTGACCGAAAACCAACTCTCCGCGTGTAGTGCAGACAGTTCTTGGTGACGTGGGTCTGGAAGTGCACCGACCTGCAGATGGCCCCGCACTCGGGGCAGGTGTAGGGAGATTTGTGCTGGTGGATCCTCTGATGAGAGGCGTAACTGCACTGGTTAGGAAGCAGCATCTGGCAGACAGTGCAAGTCTTCTAAATAAACCAAAGGGGGAAACAGGGTTGGTCCTACGAAGTATTTTCTAATATGCAAAGAAGCTTGGTTAAACCTCGAAATAAGTATACAGCGGTCATTTCAAATACTACGATAACTGATTTCCAAAGAAAAAGCAAACTTAAAAGTCAAATGGTCAGTGTAAAGTGTCCCTGTAAAATACAAACAATATGTACTATGCAGTCATGCTCATCCCAAAGTACGATGTAGAGAGACTGTTAGCATTAGGTAGACTTCCAATTTTGTTACCTTTTTTTTTTTTTTAGTGTGAAGAAGAGGTATCCTTATAAAGTAAGCTAGTAAATCTACTTTAATGTATAATTAACTTTAAAATACAAGTTTATGGGCATCTATCTTGACAGTAGAGTTCCCACAACTCAAAAAAGTTTCTTCAAAATAATAAAAATTAATTAGTGGCTAATCCAGCTTTCTTTTCTTTCTTTAATTTTTTTCCCTTCAGTTATTTGAGATCTGAAATACAGGAATGCAAAAAGAATGGCCACAGCAATCAGTTGTTCTTTTTTGCACATGAATTGGTTTCTTAAGTGGATGAATTGACCATGATGATTTATGATTAAAACCAACGAACCAAGTTCAGATACATAAATTCAGATATTAAGTTGAAACTTCACAGAGCTTAAAATCTAATCACATATAAACTGAGACTGAAATCCTCTTTGGAAAGGGCTCTACACCATTAACTAACCAGGAAAAACTGAAACACGCTACATATTTTTCATCCCCTTAGATATAAGCACTAAACATGGCATATTTTTAAAACACAAAAAACTCAAAGTAAATCTAAATAGAGAACTCAGTTACTTCCATTCCAAAAATAAACCTAACATAGCAGAAGATAAAATGTGTGTGAATACTATCTGGACATTCGTGCAACAAGTATCTACTACTACCTTCTAAAATGTGTAACTTTTATTAAAGTCAGTTAAAGAAAGCCTCAAGATATAGACTCCAGCTAAAACTGAAACAATCTTTTGTACTGACAACAGAATTAAGACATTTTCAAAAGACTTTTTATTCTTTCAGCTATTGCATCAAACAAATTAAGGTTTAAACTTCTGAGGAACCTAAACTAAGAAAAGTCAGAAACTCACTTGAAAACTCTTTCTTGGTTCTCTCCTGAAAGGACTAAAATACAAACTTTATCCCATAAACTGTTTATTGCAGTCGCAAAATAAGAACATTACAGGCAGCTATGATGGGGTTAAGCATCATTTAAAAATAGCATTCCTTTTCTAATAACACATGTTCCAAAGGTTAAAACAAGCCACAGCAATGAAAACCAATCAACAGATGCATTAATTATAAGATCCTGGTGACATCTACATGATCACAGGTAGTCTGTTCCTTTGAATGAAGGTCTTCTATTCGCTTTTACCACACCGCCATTCATCCCAGGCAGTGAATGATAAATGTCTGTATTTCCACAGACATCTCAGAATGTCTTGCACTTACTTACTCAGGAATAAAACCAGTGTTTTCTACACTCAAGTCAAAACATTTTATGTTTATCATATGTATTGAGCCCATTCCACTCTAAGCCAAGTGGTGAACTAGGTCCTTTAAACAGATAAACTTCGATACATGACCTCATCTGATTCTCGTAATAACCTATGAAGTGGATAATATTATCTCTAGTTTACAGATGAGGAAATGAGGTTTAGAGAAGTTAAGAAACTTGCCAAGGCCTCACAGCTATGAGGTGGAAGAACCGGGATTTGAACTGGGCCCTGAATAATTAATTCCAAGGCCAAGGGAGGAGTAGGGTGGGGGGTCACAAGGAATAAACAAGCAAAAATGTGCCCCCCCACCTCGCCGCCCGGCAAATGCACGTGAAGGGCAGAGGACCGCTGTCAGGGCTACAGGCCACCCCCCATCCCACCTCCGCAGCTTCTCCTTCCCGGAGAGTGATGTGGTTCTACCACTTCTATTATAGGGAGGGACAGCAACAAAAAC
Organism: Physeter macrocephalus; assembly: GCF_002837175.3. NCBI lineage: Eukaryota > Metazoa > Chordata > Mammalia > Artiodactyla > Physeteridae > Physeter > Physeter macrocephalus. The sequence goes on from NW_021146943.1 coordinate 2,858, forward strand.
AAAACAGGAGATCTAAAAAGGAGACAGAGTATGTGCTCCCTAAAAGCTGAAGAGAAGTTTCACATGATCTCTCATCAAGACATGTTAACAAACACCCTTCACGATACACATAAAATTCACAATGAATTACTGAAACACGCTCCCCTACTGGATGCCTGTATGTTTGTAACACACGTAACTATAAAAATAGTTACGGACCGGTTGGTGGGTGAAAGGGCTCTGTTACTAGCAGGTCAACTAAAATAAGCATCAAAATTATTCAGGAAGAGGTTTTGTTAATTAAAGTGCTCTTTACGATACAAATGTCTGACTGCAAAGACTATGAAAAATGCTTTCGAGTAACAGGGTCACCTAATTACCAACATTTCAATAGCGACCTCTCTCGCACCAGTCCTTGGCGAGGGGACGCATTCCCTCGACACTGCGCTGTGCAGCGGGGCGCTCCTTGTGGCCGCGGGGCTCTGTGAGAGCCGGCGGCAGCCTCTGCCCCCCCACCCCCGTCCCCTCCACCACTGATGAGCTACAGGAATCTGCACGCGGCCACTTCCGTGGGCTGAGGGTCCTCACCCACTGGAGGCACAGAAGTACAGGCGAGGGTGGGAGCCAGAGTGGGCTACAGCCCCCAGTCACAATGCCTCCATATTGCTGAAATGGGAGAGCTCAGTCCCTGGGAAACCGCATCAGACTAAGCTCTAATCTTTAGCCCGTACACACAGATGCGCACGTGTCTGTGCACACACCCCGCGCTGACGCCCACGTTTCCGTTTCCCCGCTCCCCCTCATTCCATTTTGAGAGCAAGCAAGCTGTCTGGACTGCAGACGTCCTCTTCCTGGATACTTGTGTGCTAGCAATAGCTTTAGGGCTTACCTCACTGTTCTCCCTCCAGTTTTATCCACCGCCCCTGTTTTAGCTAATGTGTCCTCTCTGCTTCCTGAGACAACGGTGACGGATCTTCCCAGCACAGAGGAGCAGGTGCCATTGGCTTCTCTGGGGTGCTGGGAATTCACAGTAATGACATGCGTTCTCTGGACTGGGGGAAAGGCATTTGAGTACGGGGGCAGGCCAGGATTTCTCTGTGGTCTACAAGAATCCGACTGTCCTTTTTCCGTTACTTTAAATCAAAGAAACAAAAATGTATCTTAAAACTCTCTCTACTATACAAGTTGAGGCTACTTTCGACAGGATGAAGCAGTTTAACATGACAGTACCTGCCTTCTGAACAGAAAACGGTATAATAAAATGCACTTAAATAGTCTCATGTGTCTTTTGACAGTTTACTTATGTCATCTGAAAATGGAAAACGTTTGCAGTACTTAGGTAATAAGCGGCTAATTTCTGGTCTGGGGCAGACTCATTTGCTCAGAGAACTGCTACTTTTTTAAGTAAAATATTATTTTTCAATACTCAGGTAACATGAGAAAGCTGAAAATAAAGCTGAAAGGTAATCACACTCATACTTGACAGCTACCTGTATTGCACCCTTCTCTGCCCAATCCTGGCACAGAAAGTGAAGGCTAGGCCTCCCACGCAGGCTGTGAGGAAGGGGGAACGGGGTACACTGGGGCCCTGGTAAGGATTCAGAGAGCCCTAGGGCTCGGCACCCTCTTTGTATACAGGAGGAATTACCTGAGTAACAAGGAAAATAATTCTATGTGTTTCAACTCATGTTTCAGGGAGAAAAGTAGCAAGGGAAAAGATGAGGAAGGCTAGAGAAATGTGAGTCAATATAGCATCTACTTATGCTTAAATTTCAAACAGACCAAAAGCCTGTGACAGCATGAAACCCACTGATCCAGAGGTCAAAACACTGTCAACTTAACAGTCAGCCCACATGCTAAGTACACTGTTTCTGCCTCATTAACAGCAGTTTTGTAATTTTCTATCTACAGTATAATTACCAAATAATAATAATAATAATAATAAAAGTATACCAGTTTGTTTTCTGGCTCTCACTTTCACCCAATTTCACAATGAGAACACAGACAAAGCACTGCGTTTCAGATCTCAGTTAAATGGAAGTAACACAAAGCAAGCATTATAGCAGAAATAACTGTATATACCATTGTTCCCAGTGCTAGCTGTTGGTGCTGGTTTTGTCCTCAAATCATTCTGCACTAGAAATCCCTAATAAAAGTTGTCAGTGAAATGAGCAAGTTCACAGAAAGCAGTATGGCCCACACATATATACTGAGATGACAATCGCTCAAGAAGACAGATAAATTAAGAGCTGATAACATTAAAATATCAACTGGGACAGGACTGGCCTGACCAAAATTAATAGTAAACATTTAGGAGAGCAGGGCCAAAAACCAAGCTAATACTGGTGTTTGGGGTGGGCGCGGGAACTGAGGCGGCCCCATGGCCTCCAGAAGCAGCTGCTGGAGCAGAGTACGTCTAGAAATGAGACCTGGGGGAGGCTGCTCGGGATAATTTAATACACCTGGTATGTTCTACTAATGATGCCCATAAACTCCCTGAACCTAAACTGAATCAGCAACCTCCCAAAATAAGGACCGCTGCAGATAAGTCACCTGCACCTGCACCCTTGAAGCTAATCTGAGTGTAACCCCAGGGTCCGTTCTCAGAGGACTCCGATGGTCCCTGCAACTATTACCAGCATCACAAACTGGAAAGAATAACTAGCAATAAAGAAATCTTGCCTCAGGTTCTGAGTTGGCCACTGATTGGGCATTTGTCTCTTCAACTGTAAAATAAAAGAGTTGAGCAAAGGACCTATGACATCCTCTGATACCACGGCTGATACAGATTCTATGGGAAGAAAACTGATGTTACCAATTCGGAGGCTATAATACGCACTTCCAGTCTGTACTTGGCTAAGTTTAGTTGTGGTTTTACCAAGAGGTGAAGCAACAACATTCCAATAAGTTTAATTCTCTATTATTAAAACTACGGTTGTCAGCTCTTAACTCCTTCGTGGAGAGGAGGGAAACTTCTCCAGCCCCTCCACCCACTCCTTTTCTCAGTGTGCCCAAGGCAGGAATGATTAATGGGATAGGGTGGAACATAAACCGCCACCCAGGGCAGTTTGACCGGTGTTAGAAGTCGATGCCCATGCGCTCCATTTTTATCGTACCGCTTGGTTCGGTGCGGCTGGGAAGGGCATGATCCACCCCAAATGCTCCATCGCACCCCCCACTCCTCGTGGTTTGCTCCTCGGCAGGGTAAGCAGATGCAGGCAGGGCAGACTAACCTGGGCCCGAGCATGCCTGGGGTCCTGGCTTGGATTCAGGCTCGGGGCATGCAGGGTGAAGAGGGCTTCCAGCTAAACCACAGATTCCCACCCAGCTCTCCACAGAGACCTGCATGGGGGTTTGCTGAGCACAGGGCCAGCTAATGATAAAGCAGCACTCTGAGTCTCTGAGTCAATCATTACCTTGTATAGACTGTCCACAGAATATCTTTAAGAGAAGGAGTAACTGACAAGGCAGAATTCAGCAAATGCCACCAAAACCTTACTTTATCCCATGACATGCTGGCAAAACCTCCAGAGCCTCAACACGTATGTACGGGGTGACGGTGAGAGGAGGTTTTGCACAGACAGCCACAGCTGGTGTCAAAAGAAAAAGAAATCCTTTACCGGGTTCAAACAAGCACCCCTGGACCAACTTGGAAAAGGATCCTTTCAAACCATAAACAGGGGTAAAAATATAAATGGGGAGAAAATGAAAGCTAAAAAGAGAAGGGAGATGGTGCCTGCACTAAACCAAGCACACGAAAGGATTTATCCCTGAGAAAGGAAAACTTACGTTCCCACAAAAACCTGCAGACAAATGTTTGTGGCAGCTTTATTCATAATAGCCCCAAACTGGGAACAAACTAGTGACACATCCAACAACCTGGATGAACCTCCAGGGAATTACGCTGAGTGGAAAAAAGCCGGTCTCAAAGGCTACACACGGTATGACTCCATTTATATAACATTCCTGAAATGACAAGATTATAGAAAGGAGAAGAGATTAGTGGCTCCTAGGGGTTGAGAGGGAGGCAGGGCTGGGAGGGAGGGGACTGTGGCTCTAAAAAGGCAACATGAGGGTTCCTTATGGTCGTGGAAAGCTCTACGTATTGACAGCATCAGTGCCAACAGCCTGGATATGATACTGTTTAATAGTTTTGCAAGATGTTACCACTGGGGGAAACTGGGTAAAGGGTACACAGGATCCCTCTGTATTATTTCTGACCTGAATCTACAATTACCTCAAAATAAAAAGTTTAATTTGAAAATGGGATGATCTGAGAAGACTCAAGGCATTAATTAGCACAGAATACTTTCGGCATTATCACGTAAAATTTTTAAACTACCTTGGCAATTGTAAGTAGAAGGTGGGCAGGAGAAAGGAAGGGGGGAATGTCCCTGATGGGGGAAGGGAGGGAAGGAGGAAGGAATGTCCCCGCTGCCAGTGAACCGGCACGCCTTTCTCTAGGTCTGGTAAGCTCACATGTGGAAAGGCACGGAGCAAGGGCCCGTGGGCCTGTTCGTCTTGCCAGGGCCCTGAGGTCACACCCTTTAACCTCCAGAATCAACGCTAGCTGGGGTCCGTACAGGAAGCTGTTGTACGTGACTCTCTAAGCCTACGTGCAGACGTAGGGAAGCCCGGCCTGGGCAGACCTGAGAAGAGCCAGAAGAGAAAACGGGCAGCTGCGGGCCCGCGGCTGAGCCTGGAATGGTCCCCGCCCTCGGGCAGTGAGGCAGCCTGCTCTGGCTCAAGTTCACCCACGAGTCACCAGGAATGGGGAGGCCAACGGAGAAACAGAAAGAAGGCGCTCAGGCAAAGACTGATGCTTGAGGTGCCCTTAGATCTTCTTACAAAATTGAGAAGTTGAACTAAGTGTTGTAAGTGCCCTTGTCAGAGAGGAAACAGTTGTTTATACGGGTGGACTTTTTCCCCACACTTAAATTTAAGTTCACAAACTGTAAACCGGCCAGCGGTCGTGTGAATAGCAAACTGGAGAAGATGAAAGAAACGAAGAATTTTTCTCTTTTCTCTCCTGTCCTTCCTGTCTTCAGCCCCAGCCTCCCATCGCCATGGGTACCTGATGCCACGCCAGGGGCCGACCATAGGTGGGGACCACCCGAGCTCCCGCTACACGTGAGGCTAGGACAGCAGGAGCTGCACGGATGCCACGGGCCTCCTGGGCTGCAGGAGAGACTCGAGGACGGTGTTAAGGAGGCTGAAGAAGGGGCAGCCGCTCCGCACCCAGGGGCGCAGGCTGGGCGGCCGGGTGAGAGACCAGGCTGCCCCTGGGTGCACAGAGCCCCCCTGGCTGAGCCTGAGAAGAGTGGCGAGTTGTGGAGGGTATACCGTGGTGAAGGGCAGGGTTTCGGTGGAAGAAAGGGCAGTGGGGGGGGGGGGTGCCACGGGGTGTGCTGATGCTGCCAGCCAGGCGGTGGCTGGATCAGACGGCAGCTGAAGCCCACTCGACAGAAACGCTCTCCTCAGGTGGGCTGAGTGGACCCTAGCTCGGCAGAGTCAGAGGAAGGAACCAGAACGGGGTGACTGTCCTGCCTAGCGTTACCTGGCCCTGGAGTTAACATATGCTCCGCCCTGACTCATTCCTCAGTGCTCCAGGGGAAACGGGGGAGCTGCGCTACACACCTGTCCCAGCAAAATACAAAGAGTCAAGGCAAAGCAGCCACCCACACAAGAAGAGACGTCAATCTCTTCCCCTGAGGGAGAGCGCTTCCCTATTTGACCCTAGTTCGGCTGATGAGCCTAAATGGTTAACAGAACAAAAACGAGGGGAAAACAGGGAAGAAAGGGTCCCCAGGGGAACAGACATCTCTCGAGGCAGCTCCACATGCCAATACGGACCAGCACACGCGAGCCGGGACATACTCCACCACCTGCACAAGATACCAGCAGAACAGAGAGAACTACGGAAACGGCTTTTTCTTTTTCTTTTTTTTTTTTTACTGCATCCTTTTAAGACAGAAACAAAGACTGCCCCCTTTGATGAAGTGGTGACCAGGTAAGAGGAACCCAGACGGAACCCAAGCCCTGTCACCAGGACGCGCTTGGGGGGGCTGCATCTATCACTTCTTCTTGAACCAGCTTAGCCACCTGAGCACTTTACTGTCAGAGCCAATGAAACATGTTGACATCCAATGTTCTCGATGCAAGAATGTTCTCGAAACTCTTTATCGTCTCCATTTCCACCCAACTGAATGTCCAGAGGAAAAGTCACTGAGGTATTCTTGATCTTTTGTTCCCCAAACTCAAATCCTACAAAGAACTTAACTCAGCAGTTGCCCCTGGGGAACTGATCACGGTGACAGTACCAGACGTCTGAACCACAGCATAAAGCTCCTCGTCACAACATAGTGGAGGCAAATAAGGGAAGGATCAGTTTACCACTGGGTCTTCAAAAACAGAAGTTTGAGCCAGAGTATATCAGCTCAAACTAGCGCCCCTTCCAACATCACAAGTTTCCTGGTTTGCACAATAAATCATATGGTCTCTCTAGCTTGAATTAGTTTCATTCAACATGCCCGGTTACTTCCATATTATCTGTAAAACACATTTATCTACTGCCCAGAAGTTGCCTCACGGAGAGAAGCAAATGGCAGAGATAAAATCACTGACCCATGCGCACTGTGAAATACATCTCACCAACACCAACCTACACTTCACCACAAAAAACAAACCAAAAAATGCCACAAACAAGGGACTTCCCTGGTGGCACAGTGGTTAAGAATCCACCTGCCAAGGCAGAGGACACGGGTTCAATCCCTGGTTCGGGAAGATCCCACATGCCACAGAGCAACTAAGCCCGTGTGCCACCACTACTGAGCCTGCGCCCTAGAGCCCACGCGCCACAACTACCGAGCCCACACACCGCAACTACTGAAGCCCGCGCACTCTAGGGCCTGTGCTCCGCAAAAAGAGAAGCCACCGCAACGAAGAACCAACGCAGCCCAAAAAAGACAAAAAAAAAAAAAAAAAAAAAGCCACAAACAAACTCAAAGGTATTCTATTTAAATGGATGGGTTTTCCATTAGAAGCTTAAATTCACTGCAGTGGAGAATATTACTGAATATACCAGACCAACACCTTAAGTAAGCAGGCACGCCTGAAAAGTGGGTATCAACTGGGTGTGTTTAACTGTAAAAGACACTAATTATAAAACAACAACAGGAAAATTTTAAATCCCACAATGGTCGCTAATAAATGACTCAGGAAGACTGGTGACCTAGCCTGACTTGAACACTTAATCCAACGGGTCTACACTATCACTCGCTAGAGCTCAGACTTCCAACATAAATTCCAATCACCCAACAATTAAGAACTCCTTTACTTACCCTAAATCTAAGGTGCCATGACCCAACTAGTACACAGTTTCTAACTGTCTAAAAGAATCATTCAAAAAAACTGATTTTTAAATAAGATTCGTATTTCACCACTGCTCTATGAAAACAATCCTCTCTCACATGTGAGTGCGTACATAAATATACACACACATCCCCCCATTTAACTGAGCTCCCGCCCCTAAAATCAACGGCATGGCATAGAGCACTCATGTCTACAGATTCATCACCGAAAACACCAAAACGTAAATGATACTCTACTTGTCCACTTGTATCTGCAGCCTGCTGGAAATGAGTGGCCAGCGACGTCTCATCCTGGAAAACTTCATTACACTCCAAACATTTCAGACTATGCCTACAGAGCTTGGATGGATCTTCATCCAGAGGCATAGCTGGAATGATGGGTGTGCTGGAAGGGGCCGATATGACTGTCCCGGTTATGCCAGACTGAATTTTTGTTACAGTGTGTGTGCCGGCTCCCGAGGAGCTCGGGAGGGCGGAAGATGAAGCAGGAGTATTGCTTGATGGAGAAACGATCATCTGATCTGCTGGGACTGGCTTCAAGATCAAGTGTGAACACTGCATCACCACTCCCTTCTCCTTGTGCCCGCGGGCATGGGACAGGAGACTGCACTTGTTGTAAAAAACGAGGTTCTTGGTGCAGTGGTTGCACGTTACTTCGATGCGCACGCTGCGCCTGTCGTAGTGTTGGGTCAGGCTCTTCTCGAGGGCGAAAGAGTCCCCACACTCCAAGCACTTGTAGCCGCGGGTCGGTAACGTGATGCCCGCGTTCGCAGGAGGACTCAGGTTGGGGATGTAAACTGGGACTGGGTTGACACTGCTCAGCACCTTGTTGAAAGCTTCCACCACAGAACTCTGCAGGGAGGACACCACCTGGACCCGCGACACCTTCTTGGGTGGCTGTGAGGCCGCGGCATTGATTATTGCCTGCTTTATTTGCTGCTGAGGTTTGGTGAGCACCTGGCGGAGCTCGGAGGTGGCCTGGGCGCCCTGAGGCAGAAGGTTAAGGTTGGCAAGGTGCACAGTCTTTGGCACGAGTTTGGCGTTGGCCAAGCTGGAGGCCGGCACCACGACGGTTTGCTGCTGGATGGCGTTGGCGGCTTTAATGATGGCACTGCTGGCGCTCTGTACGGAAGCGGCAGATATGACCGTGGCTTTGACCGTCGTGTTGTTGGCGAGCTTCAAATTAATGACTTGAGACCCGGCCGTCTTCACGGCCGACACCGGGAGGAAGGCAGTCGCCACAGGCTTGATGGTGACCTGTTTGGGGGTCAGCTCGGCAGGGGCCACCGCGTTGGTAACGACCGCCGATTGCAGAGGCGCCCTGGGCGGGGAGGACAGGACGGCGGCCGAGGTCGGAGACGACAGCAGCGACGTCACGGACGCCACCATGGACCCCGTCTGCTCAGAAGGCTTTTTTCCGGCATCGAGATCGACTTCGGGCAACACCCTCGTCACTGTTCTCTTGATTTCCCCAGAAGACGTCTTGATGGTTTTTATGCGGACTTTGGGAATTGCTGGTGTTGACCCTGCAGGAGAGGATGGCGATCCCTTGCTACTGTTCTCACTGGAAATGCTCCTGGGACTATCCGGCTGCTTGAGGGCCGCTTTTTTTGTCCCATCGATGAGACTCTGGGATTCCGGAGACTTTTCAATGGCTCTAGGGCTATCGTTTACTTCTTTTGGTAACGGAGAGGACTCCCGGGAGTTGGTCACTGGTTCTTTAGAGGAGTCGGAAGCGGCCTTTTTAGCACTAAGAGCCGCAATTGCAGCGATGCAAGAAGACAGCTTGGAGGATGGCTTGGTCCTCAAGGGCACCACACCGCCGAGGGAGGCGTCATTCTTCTCCGAGCTCAGCTTGCCCTCGTGGACCCTGTTTTCAAGCACCTTTTCAGAGTTTTCCTTCAGCTTATCCTCCACTTTTCTGACTTTGAAAGGTTCATACACACTCAGATTTATAGAATTCGTTTCCGTTTCTCTCTTGACAACTTTGTTTTTCTCTAGATTGCCTGACGTAGAGACGCCAGCTTTGCTTAAGCCTTCTCCCCCGAGCGCCTTCAGTCTGTCATAGTCCTGCTGGGGAACCGACCCTGTCAACACGTTCGATCTGAAACCAGAGCGCATGTCCTCTTTGTCCGGGGGGTCGTCCACCTCTATCTTCTCATCGTCGTCAAACTCTTCAGCACTGGAGATGGGGCTGAACTGGCTGAAAGCGGAGTCTTTTAAGGTCACCTCTGAGGTAGGCACGTCTCCTTTCAAGGACTTCGATCCATCTTTACCGTAAGTGTCCAGCGAGGACGCCGAGAGAAACCCATTGTGCAGGCCGTTGCCGGTGGGATTGTGGCCGTCCTTCTCCGCGCCCTCGGAGGAGTCGATGTTCCGAACATTCTTCACGATCACGCTGACGCCGACGTCGGAGGAGGACGGTGTGTGGGAGTCGTCGTCCACGTGGGCGTTCTGCTTGATGTGGCTTTCCTGGTCATCGTGTCCAGACTCAATAGCTGCTTTGGGATCGACCATATCTGGGATGTCAAATGCTGCCAGGAGGTCATCAAAGTCTGGGGTCTTCATATCCCCCATGGTCATGAATTTGATCAGATGTTCTGTTAAACGAACAGAAAATAATTCCATCAGCAATGAACACGCAGATAAACATCCCTATGGGACTTACACGAACGGTGATGATGACCACGAAAGAGCGAGCTGCCAACTGCACTTATCGTAACGTCAGGACACCGAGCCAAAGTGAACAAGCATCCGGAAAACGGGTATAAAGCCCTGATGATTACAGCTTTGAAGTGATTCCTCCAAAATGCCGTGCTGCACTGCCAGCGTGGAGCCTCTCTAACAAGCTGATCAAAACTATAATAGCACGAAGAGCAGGTTCTGGGGTAACGACTAGAAAATGTTATTTATCATTGGAGTCACCTCACCATTTTCACAAAAAACTACTGCCAAACATATCTTGATCTTGACAGCATTTAATTCTACTGGCAAAATTATTGCTAACACAGTCACCGTCAGATTTGGGATATCACATTAAGAGCAAATATATTACAGGTAAAAACCCAATTACAGATTTCACTTCATCCACAGAGGTGAGCATCCCAAGCCAGCACAGGCTGTCTACTGCTAATAAAGTTCCATCCGAGATTTTCAAAAATCCCCCAGGAGCTCATTCCATCAGTTTTTACTTAATCTTAATTCCCTCCATTATGTTAGGGAAAAAAAAACACTCTCCAGGCAGAAAAGTGTAGTGTCCCTTCCATCTCCCTCCCTAGTCCAGTGGTTTCGCTGGTTAAGGGAACACACAGCTGTCTCCTAATCACTACTCAGCCAACACAGTCTTGCAAATGGCTGTGGCAGCTGAGAAAGGCCTTCCATGAAATTACTCCCAGCATGTGACAACATGGACCCAAGGACGTGACAGAGCCCGGGGGAGGAAGGCCCTCTCTTTGGCAGCCAGGCTAGATCAGGTGGACAACAGTCTACGAAGAAGTGCTTGCATTAATGTGCACAAAGCTGTGGATGGTAGGAGGATGGAGAGTTTTAGGAAAATGGACAGTCACAGCCGTTACTAAAGATGAAGGATATATAAATACACAGACTGCTTGGGGTCTTTACAAGGGGCCCTTCCACTGTAGGGGAGCTCTTCTTCCTCCCTGAACCCCCAGAGTACTCCATCTTATGATTCGATTATGCTCTGTATGTATTACAGTGTGTGTGTACTTGTCTCTTCTTACCTACTGGCCTGGTCAGCTGCCTGAAGACAGGCAATGTCCTACTTGCCTTTGTACCATAAATGCCAAATGACCAACAGGACACAAGTCGGGGACCAGAACACAGGACTTACAATAAGAACAGGCCTTGACCCTGCTCTGCCGACAACTCACTGCCTCTGAGACCCTCAGGAAGTAAGGGGATCTCTCCGGGCCTGTTCCTTCCTTCTGCTGTGGAGGCCAGCAGCCAGGAAGAGAAGGAAAGAAGGAAAGGGAAGGGGGAGAATGAAAAACTGGAAAGGGAAGGAGAGGGAGAGAAAGAAAGCAAAGGAGAAGAAGGGAAGAAGAGAGGGGAATCAAGCAACAATCAATGTCGGAAGAAACGAGGATCACAGCTGATCTTAGGCAACTTTCAATGGAAGAATCGGCCTAAGTGATTTGTAGACACTTAGACTCTTTCCTTGTCAATATTTACTACATCATTCCTCCTTTAAGTCTGCTTTAAATCACTGAGAAGTTGTCTTTCATATTTTACGAAAGTATTTAATGATTTTTTTCTTGTACAATCTGTAAAAAATCATGCATTCCTAATAAAAATAACTATATGAGGATCACAGTAGGATTTCTACTCAGGCAACAATAAACATACCCATGAAAATTCACTTTAACCATAAATCCATCATCAGCTGCTAAGACACCCTCAGCATATTCACCCACTCTGGGACACATCCAAACACTTCAAAGAATTTTGTTGGGAAAAACTACTGCTGAAGATGAAACAAACACTTATGGCTCAATAGGAGCTGAAGAATAAATCACTTTCCAGGGCTTCCCTGGTGGTACAGTGGTTAAGAATCCGCCTGCCAATGCAGGGGACACGGGTTCGAGCCCTGGTCGAGGAAGATCCCACATGCCACGGAGCAACTAAGCCCGTGTGCCACAACTACTGAGCCTGCGCGCCACAACTACTGAAGTCCACATGCCTAGAGCCCGTGCTCCACAACAAGAGAAGCCACCACGATGAGAAGCCCGCACACCGCAACGAAGAGTAGCCTCCGCTCCCCACAACTAGAGAAAGCCCGCGTGCAACGAAGACCCAAAGCAGCCAAAACTAAATAATTTTTTTAAGTGCATTAATAAAAAAAAGAGATAAAACAGAAAAAAATCATAAAAAAAAAAAAAGAATAAATCACTTTCCATGCACTTATGTCTCAGAAGTCACATGTACTTTTCTCTAGATGGTTTGCTTAGCCTAGAGAGAACACTCTGGGCCACTTTTCTCCCAGATGGGTGCCTGCAGGACCAGACAGGGAATAATGCACCCCCGGCATCAAAGTACAACACTTCTGAGCATATAATGACCTGAAAACATCTATATGAAGTCAAATCTAGCATGAAAGTTTTATATTATGATTTTCTTTTTTAAATGAAGCTGAAGTGTAAAATGTGGGCAATGAAAAATCCATCTGTCAGACAATATATCCACTTAAGAGTCCACCCACTTAGGAATAATCCCTGAATGTCACCAGTTTTATTTATTTATTTTTAAAATTTATTTATTTTATTTATTTATTTTTGGCCGCGTCGGGTCTTCGCTTCTGAGCGCGGGCTTTCTCTAGTTGCGGCGAGCGGGGGCTGCTCTTCGTTGCAGTGCACGGGCTTCTCATTGCAGTGGTTTCTCTTGTTGCGGAGCACGGGCTCCAGGCGTGCGGGGTTTCAGTAGCTGTGGCTCGTGGGCTTAGTCGCTCCGTGGCAAGTGAGATCTTCCCAGACCAGGGATTGAACCTGTGTCCCCTGCATTGGCAGGTGGATTCTTAACCGCTGCACCACCAGGGAAGTCCCTCACCAGCTTTATTTTTAAGCATCATACTGCCTTTATAAGTTGAATACTCACAATAAAACCACCATTAGCGAAGCATCCCTATGATCTCTCTTTACCAGCCGTGATGATCCCAGTTTGTAGATCACTTTTTAGAGAATTCAAAACATAGACTCATGAACCACCCCCAAAACCCCACTGGAGTCGAATGGGCCTGAAAGGTGGTTTTTTTAAGGCCACCACTTATCCAAAGCTGGGATCCAGGCTCTGGAGGTCCCCAGTGGTGGCTGGGCTCTGCCTAAATCCCTCAACCCTTTCTTTACAGCTACATGGGATTTATGTCATTTGCCCTCTCCTTATGATTTTGGTGAGCAAAAGACGGCATCCAGTTTCACAGCATTCATCCTAGAGGGCAGTCAGTTCAGGAACAAAAAGAACACAACAGAAAATTCAAACACTCAGTGGGTGGTAGGCCCAGAACACACAACCACAAGAAACGATAAAAGGGTCACCACGTGAAACACAACTTGCTAAGCGACGGGCAGTTCACATTGGCAGTGCAGCTGGCAGGCATTCTGATGAGTACCTGGAAGATTAATACATGATTCGTACTATCTCCCTCCTGTTTACACACAACAGGGGCCTGCCTGCTTTATGGACACACAGGTGCTCACACACAGGGCGGCGGCGGCGGCAGCAGCATTAAATCTTACAGTCAATGGTAGGATGTCGCCCACCACACTGCCGGTCTCTTTTCCTGTCTGCACAAGTAAAGCAGAGTGAAGGCTTCGAAAACCCCAGAGAGGAACCTCCACGGCTGCAAACCCCCCGAGGGGTCCAGAAGACATTTCTGATGCAGGAACAACTTTCTCTGTGGACATCTAGCCATACCTGCCGCCCCCACCCCCCTTCCTCTAAAAACGCCTAAGATGTATATACTTTCTCTTTAGGGAAGAAAATGAACCCAGATGAACTCTTTGGGGTGAAGTACTGGGACACTGTGGAGAGGTAAGAGTGAATTAGCAGCGGTTTAAAAACATATGAGTCAGCTCTCCTAGTTCACCCGAAAGAATCCTGACTATAAGGTGAAAATGCACAGCGGCATAACAGGCCAAGTGCAGCGGCCGCTGAAAGCACATCACGTCGTCTGAAACCCAAGACCATAGTGGCGGTGAGTTCACCTCTCCTGGGTTGTATAATCAATGTAATAAACACCACTGTCTGTAACTTCACACTTCTTTTTTGGTTTATAGAAATGTTTGTCATGCCCACAATCACACCGTCCTATTACCCTCACCCTTCCCACATTCTGGAAGGCAAGAGTGAATTTACCACTTGGGGGAAAAAATGCTTTAACTCCTGCTTCATTTCTCCATTCTATCAAGTACAGAGAGAAATGTTTATGTTTGAAAGTTTTCTTTACTTTTTTCACCCCAATTCCTAAGTACTGTTTTAAAAATAGACTCTTCTGCTTAAAAACATTACAAAGATAAATCTCAGTCTTCTCGTTTAAAAGATAAGATAAAAAGATCTCATTTTAGCTTCCCTTTCCCTCAACAGCTTGACTTTCAAACAGAATTAGTTTTAGTTATGGTAACAATGTCTTTCATCCCATTTAAACCCTGTTAAAAATACAGCTTCCTTCAAAGGCACTAACAGTCTTTTAACTTAAAACTAAACCCCCTATAAATAACGTATAATTCACTAACAGCAGTTGTGCTTAATGTATAAAAGTCCTTTCACCTTGAAAATGTCTGGGGGGGAATGCTAGGCCTGTTTATAAAAAAAGAAAATCAAAGAGCTCAAGACTGTCACATGGTCACTCTATTCCCTCCTATGCCACAGACAAAACACTTCCTTTCCTACCAAAGTCTCTTAAAATTATAGTAAGCTATTTCATCTTTGCTGGTAAAAGTCAAAAGTTATCAAATCAAAAGATAAACTTAAGAAAAACCCATTCACCCCTTAATCATACTTCTTATACTTTGCAATAAAAAACTGTTCTTCATGGAGCCATTTGTCAAGTTCCAACTAGAGGAAGACGGCATAGACGCTCCCAGTCGTCATGTAACCGCTGAACCCAACTGCAAATAAACCCCAGATACACGCCTGCAAAATGAATATGCAAAGGTCAATGTGACCGGTGACAACACAACACACCGGCTTCCCCATGTAAATGGAGAGACTAACATTTTCTTTAATGAAAATCAATAAACGCTAAGTCATAATAATCCTAAAGAAAAACAAATCAAAGATACAGATCGCCTCAACAGCATTATACAAACTTTTCAAAGAACAACTATGATAATCCAAGGTCTGTTATCCTTTTGCGGGACTATATTTGTCACTGTTTTCTGGCACTTATCTGGCCACTGAAGCCCTTTTCGAAGAAGTAATTCAACAGATTAATGAATCTAACTCACATTTCTAACCTTCTTTTCTTCAAATATGCAATGTTCTTATCATGTGTGTTTATATTATGCAATGCTTCACATTTAGTTTGTTCCTCATAGAAAATGACTTAGCACCCTCAGGTTTCTTGTCTTCAAAGAAATAAGCAGGGAGTGGGTTTCTCCCGGCCTCTACCTCCCAATCCCCGGCTTTCCCCTCACGCTAGTACACACACACCCTTGGCTCTTCCTTCTTCACCAATCCCTTTTCACCTTTCGCATTTTCAACACTCTCCATCATGACATCTCTTCAACCACAAAAGAGAAAAAGACATCACATCTCTTTTTCCCCAACTGACCACCTCCTTCTCCCTCAGTTCAATCTGAATTGCTTATCAGGGAAAAATATTTTCTCACTGCGATTCCATCCCAAACAGCAGGTTCAATTACACAAATCTGCTTCGTGCTTCTTTGCTCGCTCTTCCTAAACCAGCTGGGAACAGATGTCAGTTTTGTGGAGTTTAAAACAAAAAGCAGAAACAAAACACCTGATCGGCTACGTCTCTGCCTCAGTGCTGCTCCCTAGGGAAGGGTGGGGGACGGACAAGGAGACTGGGCCGCAAAAACTGGCAGACACTTAGGTCTCAAAAAAATAATAACTAAAAAAAAAAAAAAGTATACACACACACACACACACACACACACGAATGGCTACGTGCGTATAGCTTTGAGGGAAAAAATAAGCAATAATAAATGGAGCTATGGAATCTCTTAAATACATGCCAGTTGAAGGCCCCATACAAGTGCCAAAACACCAAAGAGAAGAGTTTATTTTATCTCCATCCTCCACACTAATCAGGCCCTGGGTGGATCTGGACCATAAGCCAGGGCACCATGCAGGTCGGAGGCTCCTCTCCAGCCACTGGGAAGAAATGTGACCCAGGAGCACAGAGCGCCCAGCCCCTCTCACCTTGGGCACTGGCGGGCGTTCCCCCCACCCCCTGCACACCACCTGCTGAGGCCCGAAGAACTTCACTTTCTAAACAGCCTCCACCGGTTTAGCTGCCCGTGTGTAAAAAGATAGTTTATACGTAAGGTGAAGAGGAAAGAATATAGGTTTTCATTCTGTATGAGTTAACAAGAAATTAGTTAATGCAGCTGCTATCATCCAGAACGGATATCTTCTTGTTTCACTGAATCCTGACGGTATCAGTACTGACATACAGATACTCTGGCCAAGGCCGTGTTTTCTTCTTCAGTTAATACCTAATATTCCTGATTTGAAAAACCACCGATGTGAAAGTTCAAACTGCTTCTGGAAACATAAACACAGAGGCACTTAATCAGGGCACAACCTTGGGAAAGACAAGAATATGTCCAGCCCCTGCCCGTCCCTGGGGCGATCCTTCACTTTCCCTCAAGGCTACACCTACCTACGAGCGCCTCCCCTTCCCTCCTCCACCCACCCTTCCTCCCACAGGAACAGAAGCACATGGTCCCTACAAACCTCAGCCTTTTCCAGAAGCTCGACTCACAGCTCTTGGCCTACTCCTTGCATCACTGCCCCCAACTCCAAGCACTCCCAGGTCAAAGGAAAGCTCTGCAGTAAAAAGCTCCTTTGCGTTTTCCCCATGGCTGTGCAGCTGCCCAGGGAACCTCTAGAGAGGACCGCAGCAAATCCCCGCCCCTCACGCCCCAGAGCATCCTCTGGGTCACTCTGCCCCACCACCCTCTCTTCTCCTTCTCATTAACTCCCACCCTGCCAGGGGACAGGGGCTGTTTCTAACCTTCCCCAGGTACCTACTCCACACCTCCTTCTTTCCACAGTCAGCTTCAAAGACAACAGGCAGGACCCCTCCCCACGGTCCGCCTGCCCTCAGACCCTGCCTGATCCCACACAGCTGGCCTTTCCAAGCTGGTCCTCACCGGGAGGTTGCTGCCCGCTCCGGGGCTTTTGGCCGCTCCTATTACCTCTACCTACCGGCTAAAGAGACGTCCCCCAGCCTCAACCTGGAGACCCTACCCTTGTGCACTGTCCATGGGCACGCTGCCTTCACAGTCAAGTTCTCGGTCGTCGGGGAGATCCTACACCGCCCAGCTCCTTCCCCACCCCTTGCTACCCACTCGCCTGAAACCACTGTTAAAATCCAGGCTGTAGGAGGAAACGTGGAGGTGACAGAACTGTCCTGTATCACAGCTGTGGGGCTGGATACACACGTCTATGTCTTTGTCAAAACCCGGAGAGTTTTACTGTGTGTAAACAAAAAAATAAAAGCAATCAGGAATGAGGAGAGGCCCAAAATAAGAGACCAAGTGTAACAAAGAACTAACTATATCACAAGCAAATGACATAACACCCAAGCTGAAGAGAGGGTAGGGAGGAAAAGAACCCACCCAAGTAACTTTGGAAAACAAAACCTTGACTGTATACGGTAAGGCTACAGAGAAAGGGAACTGTACACAAATAGTGTCCTCCACTTAGTTGAAAACTGCTGAAATTTGAGTAAAGTCTACAGTCTAGTTAGCATTATACCAATGATAATTTTTTAGTTTTGATTAATATGTTATAATTATACAAGGTGGCTAGGGAAAATTGGGTAAAGGGTACCTGGAAATTCTTTGTATTATGTCTGCAATTTTTCTAGAAGCTAAAATTATTCCAAAATAAAAAGTTAAATGAAAATGCACGTGTTCATTTAATAGTGTATAGCTACTAAATGAAATAAAGCTAGTGCCTCATAGCTAGAAAACACTCCAAAAACGGTCCATTCCCATTCTTTGTTGCCTTGTGCTGGTCCTCGTTGCCTGTGTCCTTTCTTCCTGCCACTGCCTTTCAGCAGAATTTCATTTCCCAGCCATCTTGTCCTCTCATGGACCCTGCAAGCACTGCTAGAAGCCCCTCGGGTTTCCCCTGACTCACTGGCTCTTCCCCCTCCTGGGTCCCTTCAGACTCCGTCATCTACCTCTGTCCAAAGGCAACCTCGGCCACCCCTGTGGTCACAACAATCCCATATATTCACAGAACTCACACATTTCTATCTACAGCCCTAATTCTGCCTTCAGAGCCACCTTTCCAATTGCCAGCTTTATAGGCCACTTGACTCTCCCAACAGGAGGTCAAACTTATGACACTAAAGCCCTCCTTCGTTTTCCCTCCCAACCTGTCCCCGCTGCAAGTCCTATCCACGATGTCCATGACACTCACCTCCACCAGGAAAACACTAGAAACCCTTCACACGCTGCACTTCACACACTGCGAAACACAGACCCCCGTTCTGAAGGCCCTCACTAGGCTTTTCACAAATGCAGCACTGAAATACATACAGTAAATGCTGAATTTTTCTACGTTGAACAGATTTCTTTCTGCAGGACAGCCTCTGTTATGCTAACAAATATTATAAGTCTCCAAAAAGAGGGATGCTATAGTTCCCAAATTTTGATCTAACCACAGGTCATGTCTTCTGATCTGTGAACACAAATGCCAGAATGATCTCCCAGATGGCTGAACCGATTCTGTTGCTGCCACCGTGCACTGGAGGTACTTTAAGCCCACCTGCCCCCCAACTTTATAGATGCTCATGAGACAACGTGACGACTTCTTATACAATTCCTACATTACCAGAAAGTCTAAACTTTTCCTAATATGGTTTGCTTACTCGCTGTAAGAGAAATATTTGCTCTGTGGCTGATGAATGGATGCATGGAGGGAGACGATGGATTTCCTATTTACTTCTCTCTGCAGCTCCATGAAATCACTTACCGACCTACGTTCCTGTCACTTAACTAATAAGCAGGAGCATCAAAAACCCATCCGTACAGTTCCCTAAAATAAACGCGTTTCCACGGACAAACCCTGGTGAAGAGAATGAGCTTTAATGTCCCGGCGACAACACCACGCAGACAGTGGGTGTGAGGCCCAATGTCCCTCCCAGCACTAACGTTCCCCGTGCTCTCTGCCTTCTTTGCGTTGGAAAGTTTTCCACCTAAAAATGGAGACAACAGCATACACCCAACCCCAGGGCTGTGCTATCTGGATATCTAGAGGGAACTCTGTCATGATCAAATACACTACACAAAAAGCACAGAAAGCATAACATTCAAACACAGAGGGCAGGTGGTCAGAGATTTTCACGGAACGTTCCTACCCTTTTCATCCCACAACCAGACCAGAGACCTGCAACCACAGCCAGGAGACCTGTGTGGCTGACAGGTTCCTCGTCAGTGTCTGGATCTGAGCAAGAGAAGAAAGGAGCCTAAGTGGGCAGCACTCTCAGCAGGGGGGCTGGTACCAAGGGGCCAGGGGTCAAAGGTCAGGGGCTCACCTTGTCCAGCACAGAACCCACAGGCTGAGGCGTGAGCCTCAGTCAGGATCCGAATTAGAGGCTGAGGTGCAAATGACCCAGCAGGTCAGAACCCGGGAGGTGGACAAAGAGATGCTCAGACCAGAGGCGCGGGGCACCGTCCTCACCTGAGCTCCGCAGCGCCCAAAGGACAGCAAGACTATGGACTAGCACTCCATGGGGGGCAAAGCTTCCCACAGGCAGCAGCAGCAAGCCTGGCACTCAAAGCTGAAAGGATTCTGGCTGCTGAGTGCCCTGCAGAAGACGTACTGTCCTTCACAGATGCGTGGAAGGTCGGGGGTGAGACCTGCCTTCTCCAAACCCTCAGGACCCTCACGAGTAAGTTTTCCCCACAGGAGATCCAAGAATTTTATCAAGCTCTACGTTTTGAGTCTCCATTAGTAAAATAAAATAAAATAAAATAAAAAACTGATTAATAATTAATGTGATGTGGGGAACAGAAAAGAAAATGTGTACCCTCTGTTCTGAGACAAGGAGTAAAGAAGAGTACTCACTTCAGCTTACCGTCCCCCTCACACTTAATGGCAAGACATGTGCTCAGAAGGTTCTCAGGCAGGGTTTCCCAGGAAGGACAAATACAGAGAAGAAATTATATCCGGAAGATGTGACTTTTGTATCGTTCCAGTTGTCTACACTTTAATTAATCTCCTTCATTTAACTATACCGCTACCCTTAGCATTCTCTACCATCTAAGCTGCACCTTAAATTGGGGAATGATAAACGCAAACCTCTAGCTCCCAGGTCCATTTTATTTCAGCTGCTTATTTTGCCTTGATAAAACCAAATGCTCAAAATTTAATTTTAATAGGTTTTTAACTATCTCCCTAAGGTTCATGAATCTGTAAAATTCTTGTAAAAACTGTAATAAAAGACAAATCACAGACCAAAAATATCACCCACCCAAATGCAATCTAAATTTGTAGCCAGATTCCTATGTAGTGTTGATACTAGAACACAAAACACATTTTTAAAATATATAAATGCAGCTTGATTGCCCATCCAAGGAATAATTTTGTATTGATCTAGGCTAAAATTCGGACAGCTATAAAAACCAGATCTGCGGGGCTTCCCTGGTGGCGCAGTGGTTGCGCGTCCGCCTGCCGATGCAGGGGAACCGGGTTCGCGCCCCGGTCCGGGAGGATCCCGCATGCCGCGGAGCGGCTGGGCCCGTGAGCCACAGCCGCTGAGCCTGCGCGTCCGGAGCCTGTGCTCCGCAACGGGAGAGGCCACAACAGTGAGAACCCCACGTACCGCAAAAAAAAAAACCAAAAAAACCCCCAGATCTGGGGACTTCCCTGGTGGTGCAGTGATTCAGAATCTCCCTGCCAATGCAGGGGACACAGGTTCGAGCCCTGGTCCGGGAAGATCCCACATGCAGCAGAGCAACTAAGCCCGTGGCCACAAATACTAAGCCTGCGCTCTAGAGCCCGTGAGCCAAAACTACTGAGCCCGCGTGCCACAATTACTGAAGCCTGCGCACCTAGAACCCGTGCTCTGCGATGAGAAGCCACCACAATGAGAAGCCCATGCACCGCAACGAAGAGTAGTCCCTGCTTGCCGCAACTAGAGAAAGCCCACACGCAGCAACGAAGACCCAACGCAGCCAAAAATTTTTAAATTGATTAATTAATTAATTTTTAAAAAACAGATCTGGGCAACCATATGAAAAGATTTGATAGGAAAATGAAGAAACGAGTCATGTCATGTGAGGCGAACCCAGCACTGGGGCAGATGCCGGGCAAAGACCAAAAGTGAGGACAGCCAGCACCAAAACCTGGGTTCCTAACACTGCTCTCCACTAGAAAAAGAGACCAGCGCTCCTTGAAGAAATGGCCAATTCCAACACTGGGCAGGAAATGCACAAAATGAGCCTGGAGTATTCTGTAGTGCCAGAAATTAAGGAAGTGCTCCAAAACAAGACAAAAAGAAAGGAAACAAACTGCATTGAGAGGAGCATGTCAGACGGACACAGAGGTGAACCGAAAGAGCTCCCAAATGGCTCAAGCTGGTACGATTTGAGCAACAAATAAAGCAATACTGGGTTATGACCTGAAATATAAAATAAACATCCATGAGTCCATACTGGTACAAATGACTGAAATGACTGAATAAATGGGGAAAGGCAAACAAATCTCCTGTGCCGAACTCCAAATAATTTATGTAGATGCCCTACCCTTAGGGAGGTGAAGAATAACCCCACCCCTTAAATGACTCTCCTCCAAAGACAACAGTACAGAGAGGGGAGGGAAAAGAGTAACTCCACAGTGGGAAAGCCTCACCAACACTATCTGAGCCAGGTGACCAAGGTCACATCAGCGGCGGTAAGTCATATGGATAGTACGTCCCCTTGATGTGACAGAACAGCAGGTTATCCCAGAAACACATTACACCCCAGCCTAACCGCAGGGAAAACATCAGACAAATCCCAATTGAGGGACATTCTACAAAATCACCTGACCAGTCCTGCTCAAAACTACCAAGGTCATAAAAAACAAGGGAAGTGGGAGG
>NW_021146944.1:0-25000 GCF_002837175.3 Physeter macrocephalus
TACTGAGCCCACGTGCCACAACTACTGAGCCTGCACTCTAGAGCCCGCGAGCCACAACTATTGAGCCTGCGTGCCTAGAGCCCGTGCTCTGCAACAAGAGAAGCCACCGCAATGGGAAGCCCGCGCACCGCAACGAAGAGTAGCCCCCGCTCGCCACAACTAGAGAAAAGCCCACGCGCAGCAAAAAGACCCAACGCAGCCAAGAATAAATAAATAAACAAACAAACAAATAAATAAATAATAAAAAAGAAACAGGGATAAGCATAAAGAAAATTGTTGATAATTTGGACTATGTTAAAATTGAAAACTTCTGTTCATCAAAAGGCACTGTTAAGAGATTGAAAAGTTGAGATGGGGGGGAGATATTCATAGTACAAATATTCAAAACAGAATCCTTACCCAGAATGGGTAACAAGCTCCTACAGATCATTAAGAAAAAGGCATAGAAAAGAGGCAGAAGCACTGAAGAGACACACATCTTCACAAAGGAAGATGCCAGTGGGGACTTCCTTGGTGGTCCAGTGGTTAAGACTCTGTGCTCCCAATGCAGGGGTCCAGGGGTTCGATCCCTGGTCAGGGAGCTAGATCCCACACGCTGCAACGAAGATCCTGACTGCTGCAACTAAAGACCCGGTGCAGCCAAATAAATAAATATTAAAAAGGAAGATGACAATGGCCAGTAACTTCATTCTTAAGGAAAGTGCTGCACCAGGCGGTGACAGGCCGTAGGCAGTGTGGGCGCAGACACACTGGAGCCAGGGCACAGCCACCCCGGAAGACTGTTGGGTAGTGTCCTCTAGAGCTGGACAAACACCTCTGACCCCACAACTCTCCAAGAGCGCCAAAAGAAATGTTCCAGAATGTTCATAGCATCACTCGGAAGAGCTGCAAACTGGAAATGACCCAAATCTCCATCCACAGGAAAGCGATGCACAGGTCACACATGGACCACCCTCAGCGGCGAGGTTGACCAACACAGCCTCAGCCACCGAGTCCAGAGCCTGACGAGGAGCAGGGAAGAGGACCGTGGATGAGTCGAAGACAGAGAGCATGGGTGCTGGTCTCTGCCGCGTTCCGGCACAGAGTGCCTGAAAACCTGGGAATTGCCTGCTGAGAGCACAGGAGCATCTTTTGTTCTAATGAGGCTCCTGTGGGGGCTGGTCACCAAAAGACCAAGCCTGATGAGAAGCGTGGAGTTTTCAGCCCCGCCCCCATCCTCTTGAGAAAGGAGAGGGGCTGAAAATGGGGTTAGTAATCCATCATGGCGGTGTGAAGAAGTCTCCACAAAATCCCGAGCGCTGGAGATGGGTGGAGCCGCGTCCACGCCCCTTCCCACGAAGCCCTGCCCATCTCCCAACCTGGACCCTCACCTGCATCCTTCATCCTACTCTTTCTCTTTTATAATGAACTGGTGAGCGTTAGTGAATTTCTCCCTGAGTTCTCTGAGTTCCTCTAGCAAATTAATTGAATCCAGGGGGCAGTGGGTCGTGGAAAGCTCACATTTGTAGCCAAGTTGGACAGAAGTGGTGGGTGACCTGGGGACCTGCTCCTTGCCATTGGCGTCTGAAGTTGGGGGCAGTCTGTGGGACTGAGCCCCTAAGCATCTCCAGATATTATCAGAATTGAGTTAACCTGTCGGACACGCAGCTGGTGTCACCGAATTGCCTGGCGTGGGACCCCCCCCCCCGCCACACACACACTTTTGGCGACCAGTAAAGGAGACTCACAGGAGAGACACAGGAGGGAAACCTGGGTTTTCCCAACACACAGAGGCAGCGAGGAGAGACCCCAGACCAGGCTTGCCCACCGTGGCAGCCGAGAACGCCACCCGACCTCGCTCTTCCGGGGTGACTCGGCCTCCTCCACTCGAAGCCTCGGCTGTCGTGGTCCCCACCTGCCCAGTCTCAATCCCCTGGACCCTCCTCAGAGGCCACCCTCCTCTCCACTCTAGGTCCTTCTTAAGATGTGTTGCTGTCAGAAATGATCCTGTTTACCTGTTAGCTTCGATGTTTGCTGTCCAACCCCCCTACTCCCTCCTGTGTCCCCAGCGGGAGGGGTGTGTGTCACAATGACCAGGCTGGGGATAGGCAGCACCAGCCTCGAGGGCAGGATGGCTCCGAGCAGGGCCTTGGGGGTCCAACTCTGCCACTTGCTAGCTGTGTGGCTATGGACAACTCACTCACCCTCTCTGTGCCTCACCAAGCTCAACTGTGAAAGAGGGTCCTCCTGGCGTCCCTCTCAGGATGGACACATTTTGGAAAAGTGCTCAGGGGACTGGCAGGGTGGTGCCTGAAAGGGGCTGTTCTCAGAGGCCATGTCTCCTGCCCGGCTCCTCCTGGTGACCTGCAGGTGGCAGCACCAGACCCCTGTTCCCCGAGAGACAGACTGCGTTGCCACCCCCGCCTTGGGCCCCGCTTGCAGGAGCCTAGGTCGGGAGAGGTGCTGGCAGGAGTGACCCGCTCTCCCATGACCCCTCCCAGCCCTCTTCAGAGGCCCACTCCCATGTGGGTGCCTCCACTGTGAGCCCTCAAGGACCCCGCTTGTCTCCCAAGCCCCACCGGCAGCTTCACAGTGCTGCCAGGGGCGGGGCCAGAGCAGGGAGGCGCAAACCCTGACCCAGGTTGGCAGTGGCCACGTCCAAATGACCTCTAGGAACATTCCAGGACCAGTCACTTCCTGGCTCATCGCTCTGTGGCTCCCTCTGTTCCCCACAGGTGTCAGGGTAAAGCTCTGAGACCCAGAAGCACCTGGGCTGGTCTTGGGGGGCCGCCAGCAGGCGAGGTGGCAGGAGGAGCCGGGAGGGCTGAGTCTTCACAGTGGGCAGGAGCGCTTTGAGGGGAAAGGGCGGCCTTCGGCCAGGACGGGCAGCAGAGTAGCCTTCAGCTTGGGAAAGGGAGGTCCTGTGGGCCTGACTGCTGGTCAGCGTTCTCTGACTGGCGTCTGACCTGACCAGGAAGGCGTCCCTCACGTCGCTGGCAGCCCCTCAAATGCCATCTATTTGTGGCCTGTACCCTGCCGCCTGGCAGGAGACATGTGACTGCGGGGCTGTGGTATTTTGGGCAATGGGGGTGGGGCGTGCGTGGCGAGCCCTGCACCATGCCGCTCTGGGACAGGCAGCTTGGATGCCCAGCTCCGCTGCCCCGGCTGGCTGTGGGGTCCCAGGTACAGTACTGTCAGCCCCTCATTCCCACCCTAAGGGGTCCCAAGGCAGACAGCCCCCACAGGGACCTCCCCTAGGACCAGAGAGGAGGACAAGGTGCAGCGGGGTCAGGAAGCCACAGTGCCCTGGTCTCAAGGCGCCTCCATCTCCGGACTTGCCTGGCCAGAGTGACCTCCCACCGCCCTGGGTCCAGTGGCAGCTGACCAAGGGCCAAAGGGCAGCCCCCTGCAGGGGGCTGAGAGGTTAGGGGCTGTCAGCCAGGTAGGGTTGCCTTAGTTCACTGAGACGCAGCGGGGGGACCTTTGCCGGCCGGGCAGATCTGGTCCGGGGCACAGACACTGAGGATGGCCCCAGGGGGGCTGGTGGAAATCAGGAGGCTCATTTCTGTTCTGGGACCTCCTGCCCAGGCAGGGGCAGAGCCAGGCTCTCCCTGATGACCCCTGAGTGGGCTCTGGCCAGCACTAGCTTGACCTTGGGAAGCTCAGAGGAAGCCCAGCAGTCTGTTCCAGCCAAGGCTGGTGGAAGGTCATCACCAAAGACGGGTCACCTGCTGGACACTGCGGCTCCTCCCCCCGTGGCCAGCTGCCACCTGAGGCATGTTGGGATAGCCTAGTGCTGACTATCGCCCAGGTAAACTGAGCCCTGCTGGGTGGTCCTTGAAATGGGCTTTGCTATATAGATTTGGCCTCGGTACCAACAACTCTGCAGGAAAGCTGGAGGCTGACCCAGCTGAACAGAAAGTGCATAACGTCGTGGAGGAAAACTCCTCCTGGGGAAGAAAGCTCAAACATGAGGAACCCTATTCTTCAGTGACCATCACTAACGTGAATGCAGGACTGTAGCAACATGTCACTGTAACGTTATCATCTGCGGTCAGTTTGGGAGCAGGGCAAGTGGCTTTCGGATGTTCTAGCTCCAGGAAGCCATCAGGTTTGAGATCAGCACAGCTTCCCTCTGGATTCTCTGTTTGTTCTGCTTTCTTTCAGGACAGAGATGGAGTGCTGGCCCCTGAGCCAGGGAGGCATGGGATGCCCCAGGGGGCAGGTGGGGTGGGGGCAGTGTGTGCCGGCCAGGGCCCCGGGCCTGGGCCCGTGAAGAGCCTGGTCTGTGGTTCACGTGCCTCTGCTGACCCAGAATGGAGAACTTCCAGTACAGCGTCCAGCTGAGTGACCAGGACTGGGCTGAGTTTTCAGCCGCTGCCGAAGAGTGTGGCCTCCTGCAGGCCGGCCTGGCCTCTGGGGATGAGCTCTTGTCCAGTGACACTGACCAAAGGGACAGCAGTGGCAGCAGCCCCCCAGGGCCCCCGCCCCTTCCTGAGGGGCAGCTGGCTCCCAGGGGGAATGACTGGCCCAGCTCTGAGGAGGAGGACGAGGCAGCCACCCGGCAGCTGGTCAGCAGGTCTTGGCGTGAGTCCGTGCTGGCCCCAGAGGCCGGTCAGCAGATGCCCAGCACGTCCGTGCGGTCAGGAGCTCGGCCGTCCCTCAGCCCTGGTGCTGCCCCTCTGGCCCAGGGCTCATCCCTCCTGGGGCCAGTGTCTTCCAGAGGCGAGAGGCAGAGGCTTCTGCAGGGCCCAGCCCCCCGGGGCCTTGCCGCTACTGCCCCTGGCGAGCCCGCTCGGAGCCCCGATTCCCCCGGCGGCAGCGCTGCCCCCCAGAGGCCCCCTGGCAGCCCTGGAGCCCTGCTGCGCAGCCCCAGCCGAAAGAAGAGGCGGGCTGCGGGCACCACGGTGGGTGGGCACTTGGGTGACCCAGGCCCTGCCCCCACCCAGCTGGGCTCGTTACTGCTCGCTGAGGCCGGGGCCGAGGACGGCCTTGGCCTGGCTGGGTCCGGGGGGAAGGGCCTCCGGGTGGGGACCACAGGGCAGACAGCAGGAGCTGGGCAGGTCAAGCTGGGGCCAGAGTCTCCAGAAGCCCCTGAGCAGGCGGCCAGGCAAGGGCCAGGTGTGGATCTGTCTACATCTGTCCCTACCACTGAGCAGGGTACAGACCTAATCGGAATGACCCTCAGAACTGAGCCACGCACTGTGTCCACGCTTGACCTGGAGGCTTCTCTAGATGTCACAATGGCTAAGTCAGACGTGGCTTTGTCCGCACCCACCTCCGAGCCTCAACCCGATGAGCCTCTGTCTACACCTGCCTCCAAGCCTAGACTGGATGTGGGCCTGCTTATGCCAGGCCCAGGGGTCCAGCTGGACGTGGAGTCACCTATGCCTGTCTCAAAGGCTATTCCACGTACAGCTCTGCCTCACCTGGCTTCTGAGGCTGGGTCTGATGTGGGTGTGTCTACACCTGCTCCCATCCCCGAGGCTGGGCCTGACATGGTGGAGCTGGAGGTTGCCCCAGTGGCCAAGCTGGGTTTGAGCCCTATTCGGTCTCCAGAGGGGGGCCGACAGAAGCCTAGAGGGGAGCCCTCAGCAGGTGCGCCTGGACGCCACACTGGGGAGCCCCCGCTAGGCCCTATCCAAGCCCCCAAGAAGAAGAAAGTGCGGTTCTCCATGGCTGTGCCCAGCTCCGAGGAGCCAGGGTCAGGAGAGGCCTCGGGCCCAGCCTTCCCAGCCACAGCCCCCAGGACAGCAGCTGGGGGCCACAGGGCGTCTGGAGCCTGGGACGCTGTGGCAGTTGGGCCCCAGACACCCCAGCCTCGGATCCTGAAGCACCTGCCTTCCCCCGCCCCCTCTGCCTCAGCGGGGCCTGAGCCCAGCTGCTGCTGCTTTGAGGTGACCCTCCCCGAAGCCTATGAGTTCTTCTTTTGTGACACCATCGAGGAGGACCATGAAGATGTCGAGGAGGAAGCAGAGGCTAGCCAGGCTCTGGCCGAAGTCCAGTGGCCGGGTGTGTGCGAGTTCTTCTTCCAGGATGGCCAAACCCAGAGGTCGAGGCACCGGGAAGGCCGCTCCCAGGCCCCACCCCTCCAGGCTGAGCCTGTGCCGGCCCCTCCACCAGGAGACCCCATACCCATCTCCATCGCCGAGGCCTATGAACACTTCCTCGGGGAGGACATGTCAGGGGGCATGCTGGGGCCGGCTGCCCTTCTCCAGATGCAGGCCATGGAGCCCCCCAGGTCAGTCCCCTGGGAAGTGGGGACCGGCACCCCACCAGGGCCTAGCCTAGCCTCAGCGGAGCAGCTTACCCCGGCCATCAGGCCAGCAGGTGTGTGTTGCGGGGACCTCACGGCCTGTCCAGGACCTGGGTACACAAAGTCCAGGGAGTTGGGCCAAGAGGGCCATTGGGGAGGGGAAGCCAGGACCCTGGGTTGTGAGCTGGTGGGGGCCCTCAGGGATGAACTGGGCAGGAAGGACCAGCTCCTGGCCATCCCAGGACCCGGTCCAGGTGGGGCAGCCCCGGTCGAGCAGGGCTTTGGCTCCACACTGACCGTCGCCCTGTGTTCAGGCCCAGGTAACAGCAGTGCCTGCCCCCAGCCTGTAGCAGGCAGGCGTTGGGGCAGCTCCAGCTCAGGCCGTGCTGCTGCCAGAGCAGGCTCGCATTCCCCTGGAAGATATTTTACAAACCAGGAAACGGTGCCCCAGACGTACTCGCCCAAGTCAGCCTGACTCAGCTATGCCACATGCTACCGTGGGTCGTGGGCCAAAGGTATCACGAGGAGGATGTGACTCAGGACAGACATGTCTCAGGACAGACATGGCCAGGAGAGACGTGTCCCAGGGCAGGTGCGTCTGAGTGGGACAACAGCAGGAGCTCAGGACATGCTTCTCTTTCCTAGAGGAACCCCGGGGTCCCCTCACCTCGTTTACCTTCAGCCAGAATGACATGTGCCTGGTGTTTGTAGCCTTCGCTACCTGGGCTGTGAGAACATCAGACCTGCAAGCCCCAGACGCCTGGAAAACAGGTTTGTGGGCCCGGGGGGCGGGGGGCTGGTGTCTAGAAGTCAAACGGAGGAGCAGTGGTGGTGTCCCAGCTGCTGGGCCAGCAGGGATGAGGGGCACATGGGGAGGCGCAGGTGTCTCCCCTGACGGATCTCCTGCGTTGCTGACCCACTCTCGCCCCGCCGGCCTCCTCCCATACTTTGAGAACCCCGCCGTGGGGATGGAGGGTGGGGACCAGGCCGGAACGGAGCCGGCGCTCAGGAGCTCTCGCGCTTCTCTTGCAGTTCTGCTGGCCCACATCGGTACCATCTCCGCTATCCGGTACTTCCGCCGGCAGGTGGGGCAGGGGCGCCGCAGCCCCAGCTCCTAGGACCCAGGCTCCGCCCAGGAAGACGCAGGACGAGGAAGTGTCCACAGGTGCTCAGGAGGAGGGGCTGCCCTCAGGCTTTGCCCTTTGACCCTTGTGTTCTGCGGCGTCCAGGAAGGAGCCTGCGTCCTTGGTCCTGGCTCCCTTGGACTCCACACGAGGGTCCAGCCAGTGGCCGAGGCTGTGCTCCACACTTGGGAGTGGGGAGATTCTGGAAGGCTGGGAGGGTAGGCCAAGCAGGGAGCTGGTTAGTGAGGTGCCAGATTAGCAATAAAAAACACAAGGTGTCCAGCGAAACTGGAATCTCAGACACGCAGTATGAGACCCACTTACGCTAAGGAATTATTTGTGGTTTATCTGAAACCAGAGTTAACTGGAGTCCTAATCCTATGTGGTTATCCTGTTGGAGGGAGGGCTATGATGGGGCTTCAGAGCAGCAGCGAGGCCCCAGCTGGAGATCTGGGCAGAGGGCCTTGAGGCTGGGAGGCGGCGTCCCAGGGACCCTCTGCCCTGTTTTATAAGTGGGCTGGGCCGTTGGAGGCCTCTGAGGCCTCTCTAACCCCTGAACCCCAGGGGTCTGTGGTCAAGACCTCCTTGGCTTGACCTCCCGAGATGGGGAGCAGGTACCCAGCGGGGCCCTGCGGGCTGGGGGTCTGAGGGCAGAGCCTGGAGCCCCTCCTCTGGGGAGCCCTGGAGGAGGTGCAGAGTCAGAAGGCAAGGGGCTCAGGTTGAGGGACGGGACACCTGGGTTCGCCCAGGGCTGACAGGAGCCGGAGGTGCGACAGGAAGGTGGGCGGGGTGCGGACAGTAGTGGAGCAAGGGGGCTGCCAGACCAGGTGCTGGGTGGGCGTCCAGCTCCGAGGCAGCACATACAGGGTCCCCGGGACGCAGGAGACTCCTGGCTGTTCAGGACAGAATGCGTGGACACACAGCGTCAATAAAATCTCTTTCTTTCTTGTTTAGTCTCTTGCCGGTTTCCCCCGACCATCTCTCTCCCATGCGCCCAGGCCACCTTCTTGCCTCTGCTTGTGATGTCTCAGACCCTTGTGCCCTCTGGCCTCACGTACTCTGACTCTCGCTAACCTGACTTTCTCAGCCCTCTGACCTTTACACCTGTGCCAGCCTCCCTCTCCCAGGTGAAACCCCTACCCCGAGTCCCCTCCCTCATTCCTTCCCTGAGAGGCAGGCCGAGGTTGGGCCCCTCTGGGCGTCCAGTCACCTTGGCCAAGGTGTCTTGAGGATGAGGCCCTCCGGACCCCTCAAGAGCCCAGGGTAACTCAGGGTTCTGGAGGCCCCCTCCACCTGCTGGGGTCAGACCCTGACTCCATACTGGGTGCCTGTGGCCCCACTAAAAAGCCCCAGGTCCTGCTTCAGCCCCTCCTGCAGGCTCGACGCAGGCAGGTGGTCCCGAGAAGCGGCCTCCTGGTGGCCATCAGATCCACTGGACGAGCCCGCCTTCAGCCTGAGGTGCTCCTCGAGGCCACCGCTGGTGGGAAGGTGACAGAGCTTTGTCCCAGACATTGTCGTAGCTTCTTGGGGGGCAGCCGTCTGGTGGGGAGGGCAGAGGTGCATGTGCTTTCAGGAAGCAACACCCAGAGCTTTCCCAGGAAGAGGCAGGGCCCTCACTCACCTGGGGGAGGTGGCGGGGGCTCGGGCGCAACTTCCCTCGCAGGAGAGACCTGGGGACCCCGACGACAAGTCTGAGGGATGGGCCCTCGGACGGGCTTGGCGGCCAGCTCAGGGACCTGCCGGACCCCACCCCCACCTTTCCTCTTGCCCCCACCCCCTTCCTGCCGCTGCCCCGTCCTTGGTCTCCGCCCATCCTCCCTTCCCCCCGTGTCCATCTCTCCTGCTCCTTCAGGGTCCCAGGAGGCCCCACGCGGTCTCCTCTCCCCCCACTGCAGCACCCCTCGCCCGGGGTGGGGGCTGCTACTCACAAGCTGAGGGGAGCCTGGGGGCCGGGACCCCCGGCCCTTGATGGAGCCGCGATGCCGCTGAGAGGCTCGGGCCTGCGGGACTCCCTTCTCGGAGAGCAAGTGGGGGCCGGAGAGTCCAGAGCTGGGCTCAGAGACAGGCACGGACACGGGGACCAAGGGGAATGGCCTCGAGGGCTCAGGTCCGAGCGAGCTCTGCGTCGCACTGAGGA
Source organism: Physeter macrocephalus (assembly GCF_002837175.3). Classification (NCBI taxonomy): domain Eukaryota; kingdom Metazoa; phylum Chordata; class Mammalia; order Artiodactyla; family Physeteridae; genus Physeter; species Physeter macrocephalus. The sequence continues at coordinate 9,497 of NW_021146944.1, forward strand.
ACTGTCGGGAGAGCGTTGGTGACCGAGGCCCTGGGCTGGGACCTCCGTGCAGCTGAGGGGCCCCCGCCCCAGAAAGCCCCTTAGCCTCCCGCGGCAGCCTGAGCAGATCGCAGGCTTCAGGCACCCTCTCAACCTCAGGCTGTGGCCACGTCCAGCTCTTTCTGTCACCCAGCAGGGGACTGACCTTGTCCAGGTCCTGGACGTCTGTGACCCTGCGGTGGGAAGTGGCAGGTGGTGTGTAGGGGTCAGCGTAGAGCGGGGAGTGCGGTGTCTCCAGAGAATGGTCTGCGGCCTCCGGGCCATCCTCCAGCCTCAACTACAGGCAAGAGACAGAACAGACAGAATCGACGGAGCTGGAAGCGGCCAAGCCCTCCCTTCTCTGGGCAAGAGGCCTCTGGGTGGCTCCAGGACCGAGGAGGCCGGAGAGATGGAGGGCGGGAGGGAGAGCCATGCCTGGAGCCGGGGTCAGTGTGCTGGGCCCACCTTGGTCAGGTCCAGGTGCAGTGGGGTGGCTGGGCCGGGCCCCTCGCCCTGGGCTTTGCTCCTGGGTGATCGGTTGCTGCCGGCCCGTCTCAGCTTTGCCTTGTGCCCACCGACGCTGGGGCAGCCAGGGCTGCCTTGCTCCTGTGGGGACCAAGGACCTTCCAGAAGGTTCCCCGGGGCCCTCTCCCACATACCCCTCTGAGGCTACACAGAGCCCCTCTGGTCTGAGTCCCCTCCCCTGAGGAACTAGGGCCCCACTTGCAGTGGGGTCCCCAACACAGACTCGCCTCAGTGTCCCCCGCCCCCTTCCTCTGCCCGTTCCCCCCCAGATACTCACTGGTGCGGGCCGGGCAGGGCAGCCTCTGGTGGACTCAGGCGTGGAGTGGCTGGTGCGGTTGGAGCCGGGTGCTGGGCACCCCGAGTCCCAGCTGGTCCGTCCGTCAGAGGAGAGTGAGCCTCGGCCACCGCCCACAGCCTGGGCAGCCGGAGGTGGGTAAGGGTGAGCCGGATGGCAGGGCCCCTCCCCCCACCGCCCCGTGCCCAGGCCCACCCTCCTGTTTCACTGCTGCCCGGCGGCACCTCCCCTGCTGACTCCTCACCTGCGGGGGCGCCTGCAGCCCCGGGAAGCTCTCGGGGCCGGGCGGTGGGGAGGCCCCGTCCCCGCGGCAGACCGTCTGCAGGCAGAGCAGCCAGTGGCCATAGTCCTCGTAGCTGGCGCACACCACACGGATGGTGTTGATGAGACGGCCTGGCACACAGATGCCGTGAGGGGGCCTGGCAGGCAGGGTGCCCCCTGCAGAGCCCCGGTGCAGAGCTGCGTGCCCGCTAGGCTCAAGCCCTGTCTCCCAGGCCTGGACTCTGCCCACCTTCGATCAGGAAAGAGCGGATCTGTTTCTCCCTCTCCTCCAGGTTGATGTGGATGGCGCTGAGCGGGAGCTCCCCCTGCGGGAAACCCGGGGGCCGAGGCCTTAGTCAGGGGAAGCAACCCTTGCACCCACTGCTCCGTCTTGTCCTCCCAGCTGGGTGGGCGCTCGGACGCCGGGCAGTAGAGGGCAAGGCAGGTCCAAGGCCGACCCCCGTGGGAGGCCAGGCACTCCCCGCCTGTCCTTGGGGGTGCCTTCGCCCCCGTCTCCAGGTGGGGCCTTTGCCAGCCAATGGCCGACACGACTGGTCGGGGACTGGTCCCCTGGGCCACCCGCTAAGATGGGGGTGGGTGGGAAGGGGTCACGAGGAAGCCCCCTGTGTGTTTCTCAGTGACTGAAAGCCATGATCACCCCCAGAGTAGAATGTACCCCGATGCACGTGACACTCGCTCTGGCCCCAAAGGACCTTCACACCCACGCCCGGGCCCACACGTGCACACGCACACGCACAAGCCTCAGGCACCCAGAAGATGCCCGCTCAGAGGTATAGGCCCCTTTTAGGGGCACTAGGGGCCCCCATGCCACCCACCCCAGGTGATGGGTCTCCTGGTGCCTGAGGACCCTCTAGGATGACACGGGATGCTGAGGCAGGGCACCCACCTTCCTTGCCCACGTCAGGCTAAGACCAGACTGACCAGGGCAGCGGGCTGGGTGGGTGGGGCCGGTGCTATCTGTCCCAACAGGCCCCGAAATACAGGTTCCTCCTGAGCTGCTGCCCCCTCCCACCCCCACGCAGAGGGCGCGTCCCTGGGGCGGGCCCACAGTGGGGCGGGGCCCACCTTAAAGCAAAGCCCGTCTGCTTCCTCGGAGAAGATGGCCAGGGAGGCCGGGTACAGGACCAGGAGCCCGTCCCGCTGCTCCTGTGGGGGGGGTCACCGGGCGGGGCAGGGTCTCCAGCAGCACACGCCCAGGGCCCCCACCTGCTGCCTGCACCCCTCCCCCGCCTCCGCCCGCCTCTGCGCCCCTCCACCCACCTGCGAGGGCAGATGCTGCAGCTTGACCCGTGAGGCACAGATGGCGGTGCCCGCCACCTGGAGCCCTGATGCCGTCCGCAGCGGCGTCAGCCTGCGCTGCAGAGTCCAAGGGAGCTGGTTCTCAGGGGGGCCCTGGTAGAAGGGGGTCAGGGGCAGGAAGAGGAGAGTGGGGATGGGAAGGGGCGTGGGGTTCCCAGCACTGACCTGCGGGGGTGCTGGGGGGCAGCGCGGCACCCCGCCCACGAGGGCTATCTGCTTCTCCAGGTGGTAGAGCCAGCGGTCCAGCTCGGCCTGGCTGGGGCACAGCACAAGAAGGGGGGCGGGCAGCGGGCCTGCGGAGGGGGCAGAGTAGGCTAGGCCAGCGGCCACCGGAGAGGCTCCTCAAGGGTTGGGGGGAGCCACTGATGACCACACGCACAGCTCTGGAGGCCCCCGACCCGCTGCCCTCCGCCCCCGCCCGGCATACGCACGTGTGCCCATCAGAGGAAAAGCCAGGGCCCCTCAACATGCTCCGAGCCCCGCCAAGGTCCTGGGGCCCGGTCAACGGCCAGGTTCACCGAGCAGCCTCAGTGCTCTCGCCTTCCTGAGGCCCAGGTCAGCACAGGCAGCGCCCCCTTGCCCCTGCGCACCTTTGATCTGGAAGGCGTGCTCTCTGGATCCCTCGAGCCGGGAGACGCTCAGCTCCACCAGTGGTAACAGCCCCTACCAGAGCACAGCGGGAGGAACGGGCTGGGGGACCCCCGAGCAGGGCTGGGCCAGTGCCTCCCAAGGGGCTGCCCTCTCACTCCCCCCCAGCTCCGCCCTCTGCCATTTCCCCGCACCTGGAAAGTGAGTCCTTCGGAACCATGGGCCTGGAAGTAGAGGTGGGAGGGGAAGAGTTCCAGAAAGCAGTCGCTGATGTCCTGGGGGAGGGTGGGGCCAGGGTCTGAGGGCTGCGGGCAGGCCCCAGCGCGGCCCTCAAGCATGCCCCTCCCGGCCCGGCCCCCACCTGGCTGTGCTGGAAACGCAGCTGGACCTTGGTGTAGTGCACAACCGCGCCCAGGCTCCTCACGGGCGCCCTCCACTGCCCTGCCTTGAACACACGCAGGAAAGGCTGCTCCAGGTCTTCTGGCTGGCTCTCCAGGCTCGGGATGTTCTGGAGTGGGGGCAGAGCTCAGGGGAGGGGGCCTGGCCAGCGGCCAGCAGCCCTGGCCCGCAGTCTCACAATACACGGGTTAAGAAGGCACACGCAGCATCACACGTGTGTACAGAACCCTGTACACACTCACAGCCTCTTCACACGAAAACAATGCAGAACACACACACACACACACACACACACACACACAGCCTCCATGCTGGTCACAGAACTCTGTGGTCTAGTTTTGGAGTCATCGAGGTTTCAATTCAACGGAAGTACAACCCTTAGCTTCGCTATTTCCTTACTGTGTTCCCGTACTTTGGTTACTCAACCTCCCAAGACTTGTTGGTCAGAAGGGTTTTCGGGTGTCCAGGTGAGACAATGCTCGAGTCCCTCCCACACCTCAGGGTTGGCTACTGACATTTTAACACTTGGTTCTACCAAGGAAGTGGGGGGCTGATTTGTAGCCTTTGCCAATTTCCCTGGTGTAAGTAGTCCCGTCACAGTCCATTTCAAGCCACCAGCACGCTGCCACACGCCCCCAATCTCCCTCTCAGCGGAGGCCCAGGTCCTGACAATGGCCAAGGGGTCCTCTCCCCTCACATCAGGCACGTGCCCGTCTCGGGACCTTTGCTCTTGCCGCCCCTCTGCCTGGACCACTCAGCCCAGCCCCTTCTCACCCCATCCAGAGCCTGGCTCAGACCCCGTTCTCTGTGAGCCCGTCTGGGTGCCCTTCCAACATTCCAGCCTCACTGACCCCCGCCCATTGGTCCTCCTGTACGTTTCTCCTCAGCGCTGGCCACATCTGGCTTACTCTGTCTTTTACTTCTTTGTCTTATCACCTGGCTCGGTCATGGGGTGAGAACGATACGAGAACGGGGCCCATTGCTGGGCCAGGGCCTAGGACAGGCCTGCAGTGTGCGGGGGGCTCAGTGCCTGTCTACTGAAGGGAGGGAGGGTGAGTGCCCACCGACAGCTGGCCCTGGCACACAGAGAATCCTCTATAAACAGGGGCTTGACTGTCAGAACGGAGTCAGACCGGGACGGGCGCCGAACTGGGGACGGAGGGGCTGTGGTCCGGGATGAGGGCGTGCTGGGGAGCCGGCAGGGGCTGCTGCGTCCTGGCCAAGCTGAGGCACCCCTTGGGCAAGCCCAGGAATGTGAACAGACAGACTCACAGCTAGCTGGCGCCCTGCCTTGGGGCGGGGCCTCCTGCACCCACACCCAGCGTGGGGAACGATGCCGGACGGGACCCATGAAACATACACCACGGAGCAGGAAGGGCCACGCAGCTGGCCCTGTGGCCTGGGCTCAGCCTTGGGGCCGTGGCTGGGCAGGCTCTCGTGTGGGTGTAGAACCCACGCCCAGGCAGGGCTCGAGGAGCGCTGGCTCCTCCCCCGGCCCCACCCCCCAAGGTTCAGCAAGCCGGGTCCCCTCTCCAGCCGCCATGTCCTGGCCCAGGAGGACGGCCAGGACCACACGATGTGCCCTGGGCCTGGACAGAGGAGCTGAGGCCTGAGATGCGGCCACACAGAGGGACGCCGCCTGGGACTTGTCCGAAGTGCTCTGTCCACTTCTCTGAGGCAGCCTGGTTTCTGAAGCCAGCACTTGGCCACAGGGAGCCCAGGACACCCCAGGGAGCAGGAGAGGGGACAGCCTGATTGGAACACTTGGAAAGCTGGCTCGGGAGCCCACACCAGCTGCTGTGAGGACCGAGGGGTGCAGGGCAGTTGCGTCTGGTGCAAGAACCTGGGGGGTCACTTCCCCCACACCCCAGGGCCTCTGCACACAGCAGAGCCTTGCCCCGCCCCTTGCCGTGCGGGATTAAAGGGCGGGTGTCTCTGCCCCTCGGCCAGCTGGGCAGGCCTGGGGGGCGGGGCGCAGGGGCCGCTGTGGGATGAGGCAGCGGCGGACACTGAAGGGACACCCCTTGGAGAAGCCGGGGCCGAGGGCAGGGGCCAGGCCGGCTCACTGTGCACCCGAAGCCCCTAACGCTCGGAGTGACAGAGGGGCGTGGCGGTTCACGGCCCCGTCACCAGCCTGACGCCCGTGCCCACACGGCAGCGGCCAAGACACGCGTGCTTGTCCAGCTCCAACGCGCCCAGACACGCTGTCCTGGGCCAGGGCCCGGGGCGGGGGGCGGACTCCAGGGCCTCCAGGCGGGGCTGGCGCGTGGCGAGCGTGGAGGCCCCGCCCCACCGCCCCACTGACTCAGGGCCGGTCTCAGTTTCACTCAGCTCAGACTTTCGGCCATGAGCTTCCCAGGGCAGGGCTGCACCTACTTCCTCCCTGTGCTGTGGACTTGACTCCCCCGGTCCGACGGGGAGGACCCCGGGCCCAGCACAGGCAGGACACACACGCGCAGTCACACGCAGACCACCGCTGCCGCGCCCCTTCGAGCCGGGGCTCGCTGCCCGGCCGGCCGCTCACCGTCCCAGGGATGTAGTGGAAGATGTTGTCGGCAGTGGCGTCCCCATCCGGCCTGGTCTCGGTGCCAAACAGGCCAACCAGCTTCCGGGCGCCGTCCTCTCTGGGAACAAGGGAAGGGGTGCTCACAGCCCGGCCCCCGAGGCCGATTGAGGGAGATCCTGTGACCGAGTGGCCGCAGCTGTACCCTGCCCCGCCTCACCTATTTCCCTTCAGCGAGGGCTTTCTGGAAAAGGAGGCTCGGAGCCTCCTAGGGGCCTGAGGGACACAGTGGCTGTTCCCCATGGGCAGCGGTGGCAGCCGGCCCGAGTAGAGCCAGGTAGACACACGTCTGTGTCCCTCGGTCCCGAGCCTCCTGCCCCACCTCCTGGGGCGGGGCTCTGGGGCAGCCTGCCCTGTACCCAAGGGCTGGGGAGGCGGAGCCTTTCTGGGAGGGACCCGGCCCCTACCTGAGGCTGAGCTGAGCCTTTCAGTTCCCTGCCCAGGGTCCTCCACACACGCCAGCCAGCCTGGGGGGGTGGGGGATGGGGAGGAAAGGCTCCCCTCCTCTCACCGCCCAGCGAAGAGCCCCCAGTCTGTACAGGAGGGGGCCCAAAGGCCAGTCTGTGATTGCGTCAGACTGCGGGTGCCTAGAGCTGGAGCTCCGTGAGCCCAGGCATCCCCTTCCACACCTCCCCACCATGCGAGCACACATCCCGTTTCCACCTAAATGCCTGTTGCTGAGTCACCGGTGACTGTAGGGGATGTGCGCTTACTCTCAGCGGCTGAAGCAGGAATTGGCAACTGGGTAGAGGGAAGCCAGGACCCTCCCGCAGCCTCCTCTCTTGCCTCAGTCCAACCCTCACCCCACATCAAGGTCAGGGTCCCCAAGGCTTAACCAGAACCCAGGAGGGAGGCCATGGCCCTCCCAGGTGCGCCTGGGACAGCCATGGTGAGGGGGTGCCATGCACAGCCTGGAGTAAGACACGGGCCACCACAGCCCTGCCCCTGGGTGTGACGGTGCTGCCCCCAAGCCCCCAGGTGCCCACACAGCAGCTCGGCCCGGCCGCAGAGCCACCCCAGGCCCTCCCGGTCACCCCAGACAGGACCCTGAGAGACAGAGATGGACGCTCAGCCACAGGCCCGCAGAGCCCAGGACACATGTTTATTGTTCAAGTGGCTCATATTGCTGTATGCGGTCTGCGGTGCTCGTGTGCCCAGCTCAGTGCAGGATCCAGAAATGACACCACAGCCACGGGAAGGAAGCCCAATTCGTGCCCCCCCGCCGGGAGTGTGCCCGGCTGGGCGAGGCAAGGAGGTGTGCAAAGCTCAGGCTGGGGGTCTGCACCTGCTCAGAAAGGCCCCCCCATAACTGCTCTGCATCACCCCTCGGTCCCTCCAGGTCTACAGAGTCCAAGTTGGCCCCTTACCCACGGGCAACGCCAGTGTCCACCCTGTCGCTCCCCAGTGCCCCCAGCACGGTGGGAGAACACCCAAGAGAGCAGCTTGGTCCCAGAGATAGGACACTTTAAAAGTAAACGGAGAAACTGGCAGCTGCAGCCTGCTCACCATCAATCAATAAATAAACGAGTGAATAAATAAATGGCACACACAAACAAACACCGAAGAAGGAACACAGAAACCCGCGGCCCAGGCGCGCGGAGACTGGACAGACGGCCCCGGACGTTCCTGGTGGGGGCCGAGCCCCGCCCCATGCGCAGGGGAGGGAGGCGCTGGGCCCAGGGGGCTTAAGGCACGTGGGAGGCCGCGGGCGGGCGGGCCTCTGTGCAGCCGCGCCACGGGTCAGAGGCTGGTGGAGGACACGGACAGCGTGGGCGAAGAGGGCGGCGGGAAGTTGAGCAGCTCGAGCACTGCCACGCCCACGCTGCTGCGCCGTGTGAACATGCAGGACGCGGCCACCCACTTGTTGGTCCTCGGGTTGTACTTCTCAATGGAGTTGAGGCTGGAACTGCCGTCGTTGCCCCCTACGGCGTACAGCCAGCCGTCCATGGCCACCAGGTCGTGTGTGCTCCTGCCGGCGGGGCGGACGGGGAGGAGTAAGAGGTGAGGCTGGGGGTGAGGAGGGGGCAGGGCCGGGTCTGGGGCGTAGCCACCTGAGGAGCCTCAGGGGGCGGGGCCTTGGGAGGTATCCTGGGGGCGGGACGGATGGGTGGGGGCAATGAGCCGGTGAGGCGGGGCCTTGGCGCAGTGGGGGCGGGGCCCTGGAGGGGGAGACCTGGGAGGGAGGTGGGGGGACACGCCGCGCAGGGGTGAGGGCCTGGGACGCATCTGTCAGGGTCGGGGGTGCAGACCGCTGTGGTGGTGACCGGTGTGGGGGCCAGCACACCTTCGGATGTTCATGGGCGCCACACTCTCCCAGGCACCCGCCTTGGGGCTGTATCTCTCCACAGAGTTGAGGCAGCTGGTGCCGTCATTGCCGCCAGCCACGTAGAGGGCCCCCTCCAGCACCGCCACGCCCGCGGAGCTGCGCCGGCTCAGCATGGAGGCCACGGGCGTCCAGGAGTTCACCTGCGGTGGAGGGACGGGCTGGGGGCAGACCCACTACCAGACTCCCTCCATCTCCATGGGCAGGACTCTACTCCAGGGTGGGCTGTCTGTGGGACAGGGTGGCCGTAAAGGGATGACCCTCTGGGGGATGGGGCTGGCCAGAGAGTGATGACCCGAAGTAGCTCTGGGGAAGGGGAACGTGTGATTGGGGTGTTCCGCACCTGGGGCTCATACTTCTCCACGGTGGCCAGGTGTGACGAGCTGTCATAACCGCCCACGGCGTACAGGTTCCCATCTGCGGGGAGTCAACACACCCGTGGTGCACCTGCTGTGTGCGGGGGTCCCCAGGGTGGGCGCTACGCGAAGCAGTCACCCACCGAGCGTGGCCACGCGCACGTATCGCCTCCGGGTGCTCATGGCGGCGATCGACGTCCACGTTCCCGTCAGGGGGTCGTAGCGCTCGGCGCTGTAGACACCAGGACGGCCGCTCACCTTGAGCAGCGGCAGAAAGGCAGTCCCGGCCCCAGAACCTGCCCTCCCCCGAGGAATGACGAAAATTCTGAGCTAGGCTGTCACGGAGGCGGGCCCCAGAGTCCCACTGGAGCAGGAAGCAGGGCCTACTGGGTGGACACAGGCCACGGGCTACCTGGATAATGCTGGGCAAGTGTCCACCTGGGCCCAGCCCCTGGCCTGGTGGGAAGGACGCCAGAGAGGAAAGAAGGGGCCACTGGGCTAGCCCAGATGAAGAGGCATTAGGGGACCCTGGTGACCTGACTCAGGCAGGGTCCGCTTGGCTCCCCTCAGGCAGGACCTCTGCAGTCCTGACGCAGCCACACCTGCTGAGCCAACCCTGAAAGGCCACCCGGCCCTGACCCCAGCCACTACCTGTTGAGGCAAGAGGCCCCATCGTAGCCACCGGCTGCATACAGGAGCCCGTGCAGGGCAGCCACGCCCAGGCAGCTGCGCCTCGTGCCCATGGACACCTCCGGCTGCCAGGTGTTGGTCACAGGGTCGTAGGACTCTACGGTGGCCAGGTCTGAAGTCCCATCGTAACTAGGGGAGGGGTTCGCTGCTGGTCAGGGTTGGCCCAGTGGGCACACGCCAAGCCCCCGACCCGAGACCAGCCCCCCTCTTACCCGCCCACGGCATACAGCCGGTTCCCGACTGCCGCCACGCCCACCCGGGCCCGGCGCGTGGACATTGAGGCCACCACATGCCAGCGGTCAGCGCGTGTGTCGTACGCTTCACAGTCCCCGTGGATGGCGAACAGGCTCCCGCCACCTAGGGAAGGGGAGGTGACGGGGCAGGACGAGGGCCCAGGGACGCAGTGGGCTAGGAGGCTCTAGCACAGCTCAAGGTTGAGGGCCTGGAGGCTCCAAGGGCAAGTGGGGCCAGTGACTGGTGAGTGGGTCGCACCACGGTGGATGGAAGAGCAGATGTGGCGTGAGCGCAGGGCGGAAACAGCATGGGGGGGCTTGTGCTGGGCTTGTCGGTAGGGACGCGGGGCAGGGATGGGGGACTGGATGGGACGGGACAGGCGGGCGTACCCACAGCGAAGAGCACAGGGCCGGCGCCCTCACAGCGCCGGGGCCGGGTGCGGCTGGTGCCCAGGACGCCCCTCTGCTCGGGCAGCAGGTGGAACTTGAGAGCTTCGATGAGCAGGTCCTTGCAGTCCGGGTGGCACCGCACCAGGCTCTCGGCGTCCACGTGGCCCAGCAGGAAGTCCCGGCTCAGCAGGGGCAGGCGCACACATTTCATCAGCTGGGGTGTGGTAGCAGGCCTGCTACGGTCAGGCCTGCTCATGTATCCCGGAACCTCCTCATGTGTCCTGGACCCTCTTCATGTGTCCTGGACCCTCCTCATGAGTCCTGGACCCTCCTCAAGACACGTGCCCGCATCACCCCTGTGGGATCTCGGGGCACAGAAGAGCCCAGGCACGCCTGACCCTCAGCCACTGCATCCCCTCCCAAGCACCGCAGGCCCCCAGGGCCTGGCCTCACCCGAGGAACATGCTGCCTCCGGGTATCCACGTCATGCTTGACCCAACTCAGGACGGCACGGTAGACGTCCTCCTCTGAAGGCACGTTCAGGCTGTCGCTAGAGACCAGTTCCAGCACCTGGGGGTGGGGACCCTCAGACCTGAGATCTGGGGAGGGGCTTGGGGGCCCATGGAGCCCTGAAGGTGCCTGGGAGGGAGAGTCCAAGGGGGCCCAGTGCTCCTATGAGGAGGAGCTGAGCAGGGTCAGGAGTCACAGATCCAGTTCCCGGGGGCCTAGCTCCAGAGCAGTCCTGGGGATACGGAACCGGGCACGGGAGACTGTAGGCAGGTATGTGATCAAAACAGGACAGTGTCGGGTGTCAATGGCGATGGCTCGTGTGCGGTTAGAAAATGGGGGTGGGGGGTTCCCAGGGGATGGGTGGCAGGGTTGGAACGTCAGTCAGAGACTGGAAATAAAGACTGCAGAGCAAAAGACCAGGTCTTATGGGCCCAGATGATGGGGGCCAGGGGGACCAAGGCTGGTACTGGGGTCTGGCGATTGGGTCAGGGTCGGGGTCCGAGTCAAGGTCCAGGCTGTGCTCCAGCTGCCACGTTACCTGCTTCAGCGGCAACAGCATGAACTCCTCAGTCTTGGCCACGTCCACGAAGTGCTGCAGCACGTACCTGTGTGCCGCCTTGAGCAGGTCGCTGCACGAGTGTGTGTCGGCGAAGCCCCGGATGCCCAGACAGTTGGAGGGGTCGAGCTGACTCAGCAGGAACTTGCAGCAGGCATCACGGACCCCATTCAGCTGCAGGAGGCTGGCGGCCGGGAGCAGAGTCTATGGGGCAAGGTGGGAGAGAGGGCCAGGGGAGCAGGGACAGAGAAACGGACGTGAGGACTGAAGGGGTGGCAGCGGTACAAGGGACGCTGGGGGCGTGGGGAGAGTGGAGCCACAAGCAGGGTAGCGGTACGGGACGTGAGGGGTGAGGCAGCCTCACCTGCACGTTGCCTTCCCCCACCACGATCTCGGCCGTGTACGCAAACTGCACCAGCTGGTCCAAGGCCTGAGGGTCGATGTCGTGCAGCGTCACATGCGTCTGACGGCTCTCACTCATCTCATCTGTGGGGACAGCAGGTCAGGCTGGTCCCCACCCTGGGAGAGCTGCAGAGTCCCCCAAGTGCCCGGACCCGATGGGGCAGTACTTGCTTGTGAACATGGCGTGGAAGTAGGGGCTGCAGGAGGCCAGCACCACCTTGTGTGCCCGGATCTCCTTGGCAGCCACGTGCAGGACGATGTCACACAGGAGGCCGCGCTGCCGCATGCGGCTCATGGCCACGAAGGCATCGTGGTAGTGCCGCTTGGAGTTGTGGGATACGGTGTGGCCCTCGCGGCTCAGCAGCTGCACTGCACCCTCCATGGGGCCCGTGGGCCGGGCCTGCCGGGGCCGGGCACGCTCTGCCTCCGGGCTGTAGGTGGGCACTGCCTGGTCACGGTGTGCTCTGCAGGGAGCTGCTCACCCACCCCTGAGACCCTGGGCAGGGCCTGGGCACCCAGAAGGCCGCCCGCCCCCAGCAGCCCGACCCAGGTTTCCATCAAGGACCCACTCCCCTCAGGACCTCCCCTGCTCTCCAGGCGCCACGGCACTCTGCTCTCTCGCATCCAGGGAGTCCAACTAGACTCTGCTCCAACCTGCTACCAGAGTGAGGTCGGATCCCACGCCAGACCCCGGTCCGTTATTGAACCTGTACATCTTCCTCTGCCGCGACACCCCTGCGCAAACGCCACACTTCCCTCCGCCCGGGGGCCTCCGTGAAGAACCCGCTCTCTAGACCCTCCTCGGGACTAGGCTCTGTCCATCGCTGGCAACCCTTCCCGCGCCCCCATCAGAGTCCGGTGTCCTCGGCACGGGCTGGGCATGCGGGATGTGCACGAGGTTCATGAAACTGGTCCGTACTGACCGGTGGCTCTGAAGCAGACCCCTACACCGACCAGCAAGTGGGACCTCTCTTGACCGCCAACCCCCCATCATTCAGACAGGCCGCCCGAGTCTTTGAACGGCGCAGCCGGAATTCAAGGGCGGCGGGAGGGGACAGAGCCTCCGGGAGCAGCCTCCTCGGGACGCCCTGCCCCGCGCCGAATGTGTGCGCGGGTAACGCAGGGGGCCAGGACCCTCCGCGGTCGGGCCGAGCCTGCGGGGCGCGAGGCCGCCCCCTCCCGGCAGCCTGCCAGGGTCGGCGCGCCCCTCCCTCCCCGCTCCTCCTCGGCCCTGGCCAGTCACGGTCCCCAGGCCCCCGGCCCACTCACGCTGCCGGCTGCGGCGGCGGCGGTGGCGGCGGCGGCGCCTCGGGCGCGGGCCCCGGGCTGCCGTGCTCTGGACTTTGCGTCCTGCCGGCCGGGCGCTCGCTGCGCGGCTGCATGGGTTCGGCCGCCGGCCCGCCGCTGATCCGCGGAAGACGCACAGACAAGCGGACGCCGGACGGCTGGAGGGCTGCTCGGCGGTGGCGGCAGGCTCGCCGTTCCTCGCTCCCGCCGCTTGCCCGCAGCCGCTGTTTCTCGGCGCCGCCCGCTCCGCCTCCCGCGCTCCCCCGAGGTTTGGGGGCGCCGCGTAGCGCGCGAATTCTCCCAATGTTTCGGCGCTCTTTCCGCCTCCTCCTCCAGGAAGCCCCCCCGGGCCCCGCCCGCCGCCTATCCCCAAGAAACCTCCCGGACCTTCCGCCCGCCTCAACTCGTTCAAGAAGCACCTCTCGCCCCTTCCAGGGCCCCGGATCTCCTGGGGGGCCGAATGGCTCCACGTGATGCCCCTGGGACCTGAGCCAGCCGGGGGCCGCGTCTGCCCTCCTCTCTCCAACCCCACGCAGGCCACTTTGCCGTCTGGCCTTGATCTGGACGCTGGCTGCAGAGCGGGAGACGGGGTGGGGTGCACGCCCTGGGCGCTGTGGGGTCTCCTGTCTTGGGATCTGGCTGTCCAGGCCCGCGAACCTCTGCCATTTGGACGAGTGGGGGGAGGGGAGGGCATAGGTTGGCTTCCCCACCTCCTTCCTTCCCCAAGGCAACCTTCCAGCCTCTGGGCCTTTGCACCTCCAGGCTGTTCCACAGATAGGGCAGAGCAAAAGTGGCTGTCCCCGCCCGGGCCGGCCTGGGGACTTAGGCAGATGTGTTCGTAGCTGAATAACCAGCCGAGGACTCGCTGGACTGAAATATCAGCCATCCTCTTTCAGGGAGATTTGGCCAACCTGGTTTCAATAACAGTGCTCGGGTCTGTCCGCTGTCTGCCCCCTCCTGCTCCCCCAGCGCAGGCGCTATGGGACTCTGTCCAGTGAAGTGGAGACGGCTCTCATCGCTCTGATCCTCGTCATTGTGTCATTTATCAATTAGCAAACAGCCCATCTATAACATCACCATTTCTATTTTCGTTTGTTTTTCCTACTAAAGATTGTTGGCTTTTTTTTGCGGTACGCGGGCCTCTCACTGTTGTGGCCTCTCCCGTTGCAGAGCACAGGCTCCGGACGCGCAGGCTCAGCGGCCATGGCTCACGGGCCTAGCCGCTCCGCGGCACGTGGGATCTTCCCGGACCGGGACACGAACCCGTGTCCCCTGCATCGGCAGGCAGACTCTCAACCACTGCGTCACCAGGGAAGCCCTGTTGGCTTTTTATTATTGATTTCTAAGAGCTCTTCGTATAGAAGTCCTCTCTGACGCATGTTTCCCCCCATGCATTTTTTCCGTGGTCAGTGCATTGACATCCTCACAGGCACGTGTTCACGGAACCCGGGGTGGGGCGTGGGGGGGGCGTGGGCTGGGCTGGGCGAGGGTGACCCGGCCCTCCCCCAGGTCGGTGTCGTTATTAGTACCTTTTTTGGTAAACGTCACAGATTTGTGAGCGGAATGGCGGGATTCCGCCCTACGCAGTCCTGCGGGGTGCTGGAGCTCCGCAGTCTGTCCCTCAGCGGAAGCGAGCGGGAGCCGTGACTGAACCAGGCCTGCGCCGGGAGCTTTCGTCCCGCGTGCCACCCTGGGAGGCCGAGCGCCGCCCTCCCAAAAAGAGATCTGAATGCGCCCTCCCGCCTGGATGCCGCCGCAGCCAAGGTTGGAGAACCTTAAAGCCACCAGGAGGGGCGCGGCGGGGCGGGGACAGGGGCGGGGTTGCCTGCAGGAAGTGCGCCTGGCGCAAGGCCTGCTGGGACCGGAAGTGGGGCGCACGCTACGGGCCTGCAGTCATGGCGGCGGCGTGCAGCCGCAAGCGGTGAGTTGAGGCTCCGATCAGGCCTCTCGGCGGGCGCTTGCATCCAGAGAGGCTCACCTTGCGCCTCTCTGTGTTCCTGGGGAGGCCGGGCGGGGGCACACCGGGCTGGCGGGGAGTCGTGACTCCAACGGCATGGCCCGCAGGCGCCTGGCGGAGCTGACGGTGGACGAGTTCCTGGCCTCGGGCTTTGATTCCGAGTCCGACTCGGAGCCCGAAGGAGCCCCAGAGGCGGAGACGCGGGCGGCGCGCGGAGCGGCCCGGAGCCCGGATGGGCCAGGTGGGAGTCCCTTGGCTAGGTGAGTGGAGCGTCTTCTACGGGCCGTGTGTAAGCAGAACTCGCTTAACCGTCCTGGCCCGCCCCACCAGAAGGATGCTGACCACTCCTGGGGCCTCAGGACTGAGGCCTAGGGACCTCTGACCTCTCCCCCAGACCGTTCGGCTTGTTTATTCTTCCATCCGCTATTTACGGAGTGACTGCTCTGTGCCAGGTCATCCCCGTGTTGGGAAACGCTGGAGAATAGTCCTCATTTTTGGCCTAGGAGAGCTTACTCGGCCTTGGATAAACCACAGCGTGTAGGGTGGTGGAAGAAGTAAGCGCTGCAGACAGGAAAAAGCAGGAGGCTGGATCAATAGGGAGTGTAGGCGGAGTGGATAAGGCCGTCTTAGGAAGGAAAACGGGGGAGTAAATTGCAGCAGTAGGGAAAGAATGTCTGGGTGTTTCAGGCGGCAGGAACAGCAAAGGTCCTGAGTTGAAAGTGAGCCTTACGCAGAGTTGAGCGTGGCCGTGGCAGGAATAAGAGAGTAGCAGGAGGTGAAGCTGGAGAGACGGTGATGGGGCTGGATCTTGTAGACCGTTTATATGGCGTC
>NW_021146945.1:0-25000 GCF_002837175.3 Physeter macrocephalus
GCCACACAGTGAGAGGCCCGCGTACCGCAAAAAAAAAAAAAAAAAAAAAAAGTTCACTTCAGAATAGTGCTGTAAGGCAGGGGTCCCCAAGCCCTGGGGTGTAATGCCTGATGATCTGAAGTGGGGCTGATGTAATAATAATAGAAATAAAGTGCACAATAAATGTAATGCGCTTGAATCATCCCGAAACCTTCCTCCGCCCTGGTCCATGGAAAAATTATCTTCCACGAAACCGGTCCCTGGTGCCGAAAAGGTTGGGGACCACTGCTGTAAAGAAAACAATGCAAATAGAGTCACAGATGTAGAAAACAGACTTATCGTTACCAAAGAGGAAAGGTGGGGCAGGGGAGGGATAAATTAGGAGGTTGGGATTAACATATACACACTACTATATATAAAATAGATAACTAATAAGGATCTACTGTATAGCACAGGGAACTCTACTCAGTACTCTGTAATGGCCTATATGGGAAAAGAATCTAAAAAAGAGTGGATACATGTATATGTATAACTGATTCACTTTGCTGTACACCTGAAACTAACACAACATTGTAAGCCAACTATACTCCAATAATATTTTTTTAAAAAATAAAAAATTTTAAAAGAAGAAAATGCAATATGTCGGGGCAACATTTGAAAAGGTGGTCGGTCATAAAAGCCTTCTTTGACGAAGCGACATTTGAACTGAGTCTTGAGTGATGAGAATGGGTCGTGCTTGGACTGGATCCAGCAGAGGAAACAGCAAGTGCAAAGGTCCTGGGGTGAGAACAAGTTTGGTCTGTTTCAGGAACAGCAAGAAGGCTAGTGTGGCTGGAGCTGAGTGAGACATCAAGATACAGTTGGAGAGACAGGCAGGAGCCAGATCTTGCAAATCATGGAGAAGGATTTGGATTTTGTTTTAAGTGTCAAGATCTGATTTTAGCCATTTGAAAAACAGGATTACTGTGGCTGCATGGTGAGGACTAGACTAGGGGGTACCAAGTGAGGAAGCAAGGAAACCAAGTGCAGGAATCCACATGGCATGCACTAGAGTAGCTAGGGTTGTGGCAGTAGACATGGTGAGCACTGGATGGATTTAGACTTAATTATGAAGTCAGCCAACAGATATGAGGAATAGGGAGCTCAAGGACAGCTCAGAGGCTGCTGGTAACAGCAATCGTTCTCATTTACTGAGCACTTACTAATGCCAAGGACTGTGCTAAGCTCATTTACAAACCTTGACTCCACGGTTCCCCAAAGCAGGTTTGCCGTCCACCACTTTAGACCTGACCGAGGGCTTGCTGGTGATACAGGGATTTGTATTTGTATCATTATTCCCGAGATTCTCATTCAATTGCCAGACTTGGGGACACCAGCACTCATAGAATCATTCAACGAGTCCACAGGGAGGACCTTGACAGAGAGGGAACTGAGGCTCTGGGAGTATAAGTGACTCACAGAAGCTCACAGGTCCCCTCGACTTCACACCTGAACACTTAAACATGGCAGTCGAAATACTGGCAATAAATACGGCAACTCGCATGGTTTTGATAGCTGCCCAGCACTCTATGTTATAGATTGCCTGGCACCAAACCCAATCTTTCCTTTTTATCTTTACTGTCACCTCTGTGGGGTGTGACATGGACTCGGATTTGAAGCGATGGGCTTCAAATCCTTTCTAGATGTAGCCAGAGTAAAGCTGCCCCTCAGGAGCAGTTAATTTTCTTTAATGATAATTGATAACACAAATAATTGCAGCTCCCACCTACTGAGCGCTTTCTATGGGTCAGGTCCTGCGCTAAGCGTTTGAGGGCATCCTCTCCTTTACCCCTCCCAAGGGAGTGTGGGCTGGAGATAGATATTCACATCGCCCTCGGTTCCCTCCCCTCCTCCCCGATATCTGTCACACGGGGAGGCAAAGATGCTATCAGCTCAGCGTGGTGATTAAGTATCTCAGGCCTTTGCTACTATTTTGATAATGAGGCAGTGACTTTTGACCCACTTCCTGGGCCAAAGCCGGTCTCAGGGCCTGTCTGGGGGTTTGGTGGCTCTGGTGGCAAAATCTGACCCATGGCCTCTCTCCTATACTCAAGAATTGTGCTGAGGTGCAGGTCAAGGGAAAAGGGGAGGGGGTCTTTATTAAATGATATTATAAAAGGGATTCAAATAAAATATACTAAAACTTGTGGTTGACTTTGGGTGGTGGATCTAAATATGGTTTTTAAAAATTCTTTTTACATGTTCCCTTTTCCAAATTGTTGAGATGTGCTATTACTTGTTTAATAATAAAATGACTCATTTCTTTTTAAGGGGGAAAAGAAAAAGAAAGTGGGCCAAAGAGGCCTTGAAAATAGCACATTCTCAAATTTGTCACATCCCACAGAGGTGATAACCTGTAACAAAGGAGATCATAGGCTCAAGAAGACTCCAATACGAGGCCAAAAGCATCCGAGCTTCTGCCTGACATCTTGCCTTCCCAGAACACCAGCTGCCTTCTGGGTAGGGCCTGAGAGCCAGGGGCATGGAGGCTGCAGTGATCTCTTCTCTGGTAGTCTACCACTGCCGAGTATTGATATGATACAGGGCCAGTTGGCACTCACTGCCCAAGACAACCTAGGATTCATTTTTCCCTCTCCCAGGGAATGTTAAATAGCTATCTGCTCTCGGCTCTCTCAAAACCCACCCAGCCAGACAGCCCCTGGGGACTAAAAGAAGCCAAACTCCACCCACTGCATGCAAGTTAAACGGAGGGACTGACACTGATGTTAAAAGAACCTTAGTGTGTCTGAACCAGGAATTAGGTGGAGGGGACAGCAATACAGCCACCCAGTGCTGCTTCCTGGATCCAATGCTATATTGGAAGACCCTTGCGGGCCCAGATCTTTTTTTGTCTGGCACCTCCGCCCTCCAGCCCTGATTATAGGGTTTTGTAGAGACTTCATAAATATTCATTCATTGGATGAACCAAGAGCATCCTATCATTGAGGCCAATAGCTTATTTGAGGTGTGGTGCATTCATCTTGGGAAATCACCAAGAGACTGGAAAGTTCCAGCACCAGGCAGAAGACTAGCAGGAAGGAGGCCTTAGGCAGAGGGGGCTGGAAAAGATGCAAGCACATCATAGGGAGTCCCTGCTTCCTTCCACCTGCCCTGCACCCACACTGCCTCCTCTGAGTGCCAAACTACTTCCTAGCTTGATGCCCTCTCCTGTCCCCGAGAAGCATGATAAAAGCTGAAGGACGGCCTGAATCCCTTTCCCAATCCTATACAGCTTGGCTGGAATATATAATAAGCACCTCCTGGTACTGTCCCTGAGGCGGGACCAGAAGAACTGAGTGTGAGCCCCGGATCTGCCACTTAAGAGCTGGGTGACCTTGGGTAAGTCATGTATCCAATGGGAAACAGACTCTATCATCATGGCTTAAGGCATACCTAATTTTAACACAAATTCCCACAACACCCTATGATGAAGGGACTATTCTTATCCCCATTTTACAGACAAAGGAAGCCCAGATTCAGAGAAGTTTAGTAAATTTCCTAAAGTCTAAAGGTTAGTAAGTGGCAGAGCTGGGATCTGAACCAGGTCTGAGGACTTTACAACCTGAATCCTTTCACCAGGCCAAGCTGCCTCCCACCCATGCCTACCTGCAAGGCATTGCTGTGAGGCTGGACATGGGCTCACGTACGTGAAAGCGTGTTGTGAACTCCAGCACGTAGGATGACTGGTTGTTGGCTGTGGAGACGGTCACAGGACCAGGAGAGGGGAAGGGACTGGAAAATTTCGTGACCACCTACCACACCTGCATCTGTCCCTATTAACATCCTCGACTCCTGGATGTTTGGCCCCTGGGAGCCCGTCCCTCCCAAGGTGGGCAGGAAGGAATTTTCCCTGCTCTGGAACCAAAGGTGGTTTCACAGCAAGGACTATGCCCCATGGGCTCTCTTTGCTGCGCAGAAGCATTTTAGTTCGAGGTAGTCCCACTTGTTTATTTCTGCTTCAGCTGCCTGTACTCTCTCCCATGTGCTGGGCCCCGCCAACGGCCTTGAAGGGTTGGAAATTCACCACAGGTCTGCCAATGAAGCAATAGGCTGACCATTCATTGTTCCTCCTTCAATCACTCCTTTGGAATTGATGGATTCATATGCGGGTAGTGGTGTCTCTTGGGTGACCTAATCATGACACTGCAGTGAAGCAAAGAGTGGAGAGAAAATGCTTTCACCAAGCCAGCGCATATTTATGACCTATTGTGCGTTCAGCCCTATGCTAAACCCTCAGCACATAGATATCATGCCCTTCCTATTCCTTCAGGTTTGTGAGGCGCCAAGGCAAACGCTGGCGAAATATTCAGCAACAAAACACTAATCAGAAGCTAAGTTTTACTTTGAAGTCCAAATACTGTATTATGATCTTGGATTCATACAGACCGGAGTTCAAAACTGTGTTCTGATACTCTCATCTGTGGTAATTTTGAGCAAGTCCTTTCACCCCTCTGAGCCTGTGAACTGGAGCTAAGAGAAATCTACTCCGTAACGACGGCTGATACTGCTGCTGGCTTGTGCAAAACAGGATGGGATTCAGGACCGCTTCCAGGAGACACTACAGGTGCCTGGTTAAGAGCAGGCTATGGCGACAGACCAAGGGCTGAATGCTAACTGTTTTGTCCTAGCTGTGCGCCTCTGTGCAAGTCACTCAACTTCTCAGAGGACTCTGTTTCTTATAAGAAGAGAATGCGGTGCTAGGATGCTTTCTGGAGCAGGTGGGGCTTGTGTATGATCACAGGAAAGACCATGTCAGGGAAAAGGAATAGCAAACCTCCCCGGATAAGGCCACCAAGGGGCACACCTGTGACCTCCAGTTGGACTAAAGAAAGAGTCGGGGGTTGGGGTGAAATGCCACCAGCCTTGAAACAACCTCGTAGGGGCCTCACGTGAAAGCGTGAGGAGTAGTGCCCCCTTCCTCCAGAGACAAGATGGAGGCCCAGAAGAACCACCTTTTGGGTTCCCGAATGTGAACTTCCGGTCCCAGGGTGCCCCGCGTGGTCGTACCGATCGTGGGAAGCTCTGATTGGGTCCACTTGCCACCATCCAACACTGAGCTCTCCTATTGGGCAGAGCCTCGCACCCACGCGCCTCTCCCTGTGCCTTGACCCAATCAGCTGAGCCAGAGCTGCGGGTCACCCAAGGGACCGGTTTGCCTCCAGACACGGCCCAGAAGAAGCCATTTTCCAGAACTTTCTGGACTCCTGGAGTCACAGCTCACTTCCCTAACTTGATGTGCCACTTCCTCAGGGCCGTTGGCCTTGCAGATGGACTCGAGTCCATACTTCATGCCCACAGTTCTGAGGCACTGGCCAGAGTGGTGTCGTCCGAGGCCCTGGAGCAGTTTATGTGCCCAGCAGCGCAACCGACCCCAGGGCAAGGTTGGGGAAATTACTTCGGATGCTCAAGAAGTGGAAGCCTAGACAGGATGTTATGGTTGGTTACCAGCACCAAGAAGACCATTAAGATGATCCAGACGCGACCCGTGTCTACAAAGAGCATCTACTGCCTTGGAGAAAGAAAAAGACTTTTGCAGGAATAGAATACAAAGTAGAAAGGACCTGTGCTTCAAAAGAGATGAAGATTGGGTGCTCTGACGCTCTGGGACAGCTTCATGGAGTAGCATTGGAACTCTGGAGCAGGAGGGATGGAGCAGACGCTTCCTTAGGATGACGCCATTGTGGCCATCGCTGAGTGTTGGGAATGAACCCCCGGTGCTCCAAGATCTGTCTCTCTCTCTCTCTTTCTCTCTCTCTCAACAGGAGGCAGGGGAGTATAGCAGTTAGGAGCACAAGCCTTGGAGTCAGTCCACTTGTTAAGATTCCTGTTCTTCAGTTTCCTAGCTCTGTGATCGTACCCCACCAACCTCCCAGGTTTGAGACGTTTATTTGAGATAATGAAAGCAGCTCAGTGCCTGGCCTATAGGAAGAATGGTTATTATTCTCCAATTAATAATCACGTGCTCTCAAATCAGCATGGCACAAACTGTAGGAATCACAACGACAGAACTAGAACTGTGGACTCTTCCCTTTCCCAGCCACCAACCCATCTCCCAAGGCCTGCGATTCTCCTCGAATGCTGAGCAGAGAGGATGAAGTGGGCAGACTGCAAGCAGGCATTGACTCAACTTCAGGCCTCCTTGCTTGCGGCCCCAGGTGAAGCAGCGAAGGCTCAGGGAACTCCCTGAGGCCAGCCCCCCTCTTGGCTCTGACATGTGCGGGTCTGAGATGCGACTGATGATTGCGCCTTGGACTTCCTGCAGGCGGTGATCTGGGGCTAATCTTTCACCAGATAAGATGGACCCCCCCCCCCCCCCCCCCCGTCAATGGACAAGGAAGAGAGAAGCTGACCCCTGCCCTTTGTGACCTTTCATTAGGAGGCAGTCAGCAGCCTAGGGACATGCAAAGGTTTCCAGCCCTTTAACTCAACGTTTCTTGACGCCTTTCTCTCCCAACTCACCCCCAGGCATCTTATGGGCAAAGGAAGCTTCTAATGTGACTAGCTCTTCCACAACTTGGGATAAAGTTTCATCACTGCTTGGCACTCCCCCTGTTTGTCACCATATTCTCAGTTATAAGAGATAAATGTTAAGAGCCCAAGCAAGGAAAGGGTTGTTGGGTTTTGCTCTGCATTTTGTAATTACCTTTATTTTAATGTTAACCCCAAAGTGATGAGGCACAGCTCGGTCTGCCTCCACCATTGTCCTGTGGTCTCCTCAAGGACTGGATTTGTGTCTGATTCATTTCTGTGTTCCCAGGGTTGAGCACAAGGCCTTGTACAGAGTAGAGGTCCTTGACCACTTGAGAAGTGGATGGATGGAGGACACAGCTCATTCATTTGAGCCTAGACACTTGGGAGCTCACTTCCCAAGAGGAAACTGTCCCAATACTCTTTCTTCCTCAGAGTGGATCTAGGTTGTTGCCTGAAATTCCCTCATTGATAATTCATCTTTTGGGATTCATCATTGCTAGCCCTGTCCCTCTGGAGTTTGAAATTTAAAAAAAAAAAAAATCACTTGGTCAGGGGTTCTTAACCTGGGGTCTCAAGGGTCTCAGGAGGTTCAGAGTCCCCCTAGAACTGTACGCAAAGTTTTCAAAAGTGTGTGGGTTCGGTTTTCTGGTGGCAAGGTTTTCACCAGAGTGGCTACTAGCTTTCTTCAAATTTCAAGAGGGGCTGTGATGAGAAGAGGTGGAGCAATACTGTCAGGATGAGGGCCGCACATGGAGACTTTCTGAACTTCCCAGATCACGAGGACTCCTGTAATGTATACGTCAACAGTCGTGTCATCTACAGAGTGGTGAAAGCAGAGCTCACCTCGTAAGGTTGTGGTCAGGACTCGGTGCATTTTTGACATCACATAAGTTGGATTGGGGCTCCTCCATACACCCCCTCCACACACTTAAGCTTTTTCAAAGGCTCTCCACTGTTCTCAAAGACTTCCTGCTGCCACCGTGGCCTTCCAGGCTCCTTTCATGGCTCCTTCCACAGACCTTGCTTCTTCCCATCATAGGATCTTTGCACTTCTTGTTCCCTCTTCCTGGAATGCTTTCTCAGAGGTGCCCCCTAACTCCCTCTTTGCCTAGATAATTCTTGCTTATCCTTCAGATCTCTGCTCAATTATCTGTTCTTCAAGGATGACCCTCCCAACGAGGTCAGAACCTTCCTTCACTTGCTCTTAGAACACTTAGAACACTGCATCCCACAGCTGTGGCAATTTTATGATTTTTAGACTGATTGCTGGGACTCCTTAATTGATGTCTGGCACCTCCACTGGATCGTGGGCTCCAGGAAGGCAGGAATCACATCTGTTTTCCTCTTCATTCTATTCCGGCACATGTGTGCACGTAATAGGTGCTAAATAAATGTGTGTTAGGAACAACAAAACCGTCTTGTTTTTGCATATTAGTTTCTCTAATAACTTTTTATTTTTTCTGTAGAGTTCACAAGGAGGGCTTGTTCACATGAATGGTGGGGGATGGTCATTGTGGATGTGGACTCTGGAACCCCACTGCCTGAATTCAAATTTTGGCTCTATTACTTACTCACTGTATGACCTTGAGCAGGTTATTTAATCTCTCTGTGCTTTCATTTTCCTCATCTATAAAATGAGGGTGAATATAGTACCTACTTCAAAGGGTGGTTGTGAGGATTTGTTGGAATCACTCAATAAAGCAGAGAACAGTACCCGGCAAGTGGCCGCTGTTATTCGTATAGATCCAACTTCCTCCTCAGTTTGGCGTTTAATTCTTGAATGTGTCTAAGACCTAGGGACCTTCACTTTCTTAGACTTCTTCACTCTCTTTGCATTTACTTGGCCAGCACAAGTAGCAAGGTGCTAACAAAGCCACTGCTAAGATGCAGATCCTGGGTGATTCACTTGGTTGATTAGCTGAATGAACCTCTCTCTCCCCTCAACTCCAGCCTCTTTGTGCATGTGGTTCAAATCGTAGTTTCACCAAAATAGCAAATGACCACATGTCTTGGATTTTGGAGTTTGTCTACCAGGAGATGACACCCCAAATATTATGTCAGTAAATGCAAAACAAGGTCTTGAAGGGAGAATTCATTAATGTCCCTGACTCTTCAGCAGGAGCAAGGGTCCAAACCTCCTCTGAACCCAGAAAGGGAACTAACATTTGTTGAGCATCTACAAGATTCCTGACACTTTCAAACATCATTTTTAAATTCAGCCCTCATGTCAACCATACATTTTGGAAATGAGGAAAGTAAGGCTCAGAGAGGTGAAGCTATGTACCCCAAGGTCACATAGTAGGGAGACTAGGATTTGAAAATAATGGGTCTGATTCCACTCAAAACCCATGTTCTTTCCACTCAAAAAGTGCTGGGCAGTTTTGTTAGAAAAAGCTCTGAAAGTTTCTTTGTGGTGATGGAAAAGTTCTGTGTCCTGGTTGTGATGATGGTTATAAACTCTAAACATGTGATAAAATTTCATAGAACTAGGGGCATGTATGTGTGCATACACACACATACACATACACAGTGCATGTCAGGTACAAACCTGTCAAATCCAGAGAGGCTTACTTTTGAGTTGATAGTATTGCACCAATATCAGTTTCCAGGTTTTGACAATGTACTGTGGTTGTGTGAAATATTATCATTGGGAAAGCTGGGTGAAGAACACGTGGGAACTCTCTAAACTATCTTTGCAACTTCTTGTGAGTCTTAAACTATTTAAAAATAGAAAGTATTATGTATATATAAACTCTGAACATCTTCTCTGCTGATGGTTGGAAGTAATTAAGCCAGCCCCGGATAACTGTAACTAGGCCTTCAAGGAACAAAAACATAAATCTCAGACATAGAGACTATACTGTATATATAAAGTAAGGGTTTTTTTAAGGCAAAAGGAACATATCCATGTAAATACATATGCATATATGTATATGTTAACAGGGACTTAGAGAATGTTTATATTCCTTGTGTCGGAGGGGGAAATGGAAGCTTATTAACTTTTTCTTCACACACTTTGGCATCGTTTGACGTGTTACGACTGGCATATATTATATTATTATTATTATTATTTGTAATTAACAAAACAAAACAGAAGGTGTAGGAGCTCCTGGCTATTTGTGCTACTTGTCTGTAAGTTTGAAATTACATCACAATCTAAAACTTGACTATTTAAAAACAAAACAAGAATTAAAAAAAATTTTTTTTCCAAGAAATGAAATACTAGGACTTCCCACGTGGCGCAGTGGTTAAGAATCCACCTGCCAATGCAGGGGACACGGGTTCAAGCCCTTGTCTGGGACGATCCCACATGCTGCGGAGCAACTAAGCCCATGCGCTACAACTACTGAGCCTGCGCTCTAGAGCCTGTGAGCCACAACTACTGAGCCCGTGCACCGCAACTACGGAAGCCTGTGCGCCTAGGGCCTGTACTCCGCAACAAGAGAAGTCACCGCGATGCGAAGCCCACTCGCCGCGACTAGAGAAAGCCCGCACACAGCAACAAAGACCCAACACAGCCAAAAGAATAAATAAAATCAAACGCACATTTAAAAGAGAAATGAAATACTAAACCAGTGGAAACCCCCTTCTGAGCTGTCAACTAAACTGAAATGTCCCCCATAAAAAATATTCAGGTGAAAAAGAGGAGGGTCAAGGGCAGCAGAGGTGTTGGGTGTGACTTTCCTTTCAGTTTGAGGGAATCGAAAGCCCTTCTTCATTTGATAATAATTCTTGAAGAACTGGGGAATTTTCAAACTGGGGCCCACGTGCCTAGGCAGGGGCTCTGGAGAGTCTGCGGACCCCCTGACGTTTTAGGAAGACATTATACGTGCATTTTTGTGTGTCCATAGCTCTTAGAGTCTCAAGAGCCTCTGTGACCCAAAAGAAGTTAAAATCCACAACTTTGTTTTATCTTTAAATTATTTGTTTGGAGAAATGATTTCAATAAGGCTGCCTACATGCTGAAAACCTTTTTATTAATAATATTCATTATAACACAATCACAAGAAAAATGAGAAAACCCTAGAAAGTCATACTAGCCGAGATTAACTTTTCTTACTTTCTTCTTTTGTTCCTTTCTACTCTCTAAATATTCTACAGTGAACACGTATTATTTTGACAATAATAAAATGTTATTATGAATACATTTTTATTATAACTATAAATATGTATATAGACAGGTGCAGAGACAAAAGAATGGAAGGAGCCACACCCAAAATACTAACAGTGTTTATGCGTAAGTGGTGGGATTGTGGGTTTTTACATCTTCTTCTTTGGGCTTCTCAGGAGTTTCCAAGTTTTCTTTATTACTTTTGGAACAGGAAGAAGTTATTTTGAAGGAATAAGAAATTACTTCACTCCTGTTGATCGGTTTTAAGATGTTTTTATTCAACCCCCGCAACTGGCACCCCCCTTTACAGCCCCTCTTGCCCCAAGTGGCACCACACTCATCTCCTTGTTTGGGGAAAGGGGCCACCAAGACAGGGGCCTTGCCCAGGCATGCTGGGGCTTCCTCTGGGGGCCTGGCCCCTGAGTCACTCGGGAAAATCTTAAACACACTCCAGACACTTTTCTCCCTCTTCCACTGCTGCCCTCTCGGAGGAAGGAAAGATTTGAAAAGTGATCCAAGAGTTAGGCCAGGCGTGGCTCAGGCAGGCTGAAGGGAGGAGGCCTTCCCAGATTCAAGGATGTTTCTAGAACAAGAGAAGCAGGGCGAAAATTGGGAGGTTGGGGGTCTGGCTGC
Organism: Physeter macrocephalus; assembly: GCF_002837175.3. NCBI lineage: Eukaryota > Metazoa > Chordata > Mammalia > Artiodactyla > Physeteridae > Physeter > Physeter macrocephalus. Next base: position 11,234 of record NW_021146945.1, read on the forward strand.
CTGAGCCCCAATTCCAGCTCCGCTATTTACCCCAGGCTGGTTCCTTAATCTCTCAAAACCTCAGTTTCCGCATCTGCAAAATGATGTTCGTGAAGGTACCAAGAAGGATGTTAGGCGATAGAAGGACATATTAACAAAACATCACAAAACTATGAAAGAGTACACATGGCTCCTTCCCACATGAGAAACTTATCAAAACCCACATGATCTCACAGCAGGCTGACCAAGCAAACTGTAACCTCTTCACACCACAGCCTCACGGTTGTACACTTTGGGTGGTAAACGAAAACACTTGAGACAGCTTTGTCAGGATTGATCTGGTACCCCGCGAGTTTGGAATTATGTAATGTCTTCAGTGAAAAGATTGTCGCCTAAAACAAATTCATCCTGAATCTCACGGGATTGTCAAATTCCAATGAGATACTTTATGTCCAGCGCCTAGGTGAGTGCCTGGCGTGAAAGGAGGCTCCATGTGCAAATATTTATTTCTAAAAGTGGCTTGACCTCCTGACCCTGGGGCCTGGAAGCCACCCTGAGACCCCATCCGCCACCACTGGCCTCACCTTCCATAAAGGGGAAGGGGCTGCTGTTACTGTCCCAGCTGGTGCCCCATCTGATTCTTACCCCAGAAATAGAATGTAAACAGGGGACGGAGCTTGTGGTAGAAATCCTGGAACTCCTCCTGGGCTAGGAGGCAGTGTCCCAGTAATGAGGCAAAAGGGGGAGCAAGGTTACCAGCTGTGTGCCCCTAAGATGCTATTTATTCCTCCACGGAGCCTCCTCCTCCTTGCTTGTGGGTCCCCGACTTGTCTCTCGCTTACATGCCACCTCCTCCAGGAAGCCATCCTTGCCCACCCCCTCCCCAGTCTGGGTCAGGACCTCCTCTGGCTCCCTCGCACTGCTCACCCCATCACAGCACTTGGCACAACCAGGTGCCATCGCCTGTTTGCTTGCTCAGCCCTCACACACCCAGCACATCCCGGCCAAGGAGACGGCCCACTGGGAGGAGAGCGGGGGAGTGTTTCATTCATCTGTGTCGGGGCATCTAGCACAGTGTTCAGTAATCTGGTATATTAGTAAATGGCTGACTCTTAGCACAGCGATTTATAGAGGAGAGGTTACGAGTCTGGGCTGTGGATCTAGAGAAACCTAGACCAATCTCAGCTCCAGTCCCTGGCTTAGCGCGTGGACAAGTTATTCCCTCCTTACTGGGCCTTGTATCCTCACAGATAGAAAGGGAATAACAGCAGCTCCCACAGTGCAGGTTACTGTGAGGGTTAAATGCACCAGGCGCTGGAAGGGATTAGCTCAGAGCCCACGCAGACAGCAAGCACTCCATAAATGCCCTCGTGCTCCTGTTTCCTCGGCCCCCGTAGAGCAGCAGCTGGAACCCTCCACCCCCTCAGGGGCGTGGCGACAGTGAAGGGTGCGGCCCAGAGGGGGGACCCGGGGAGCCAGGCTTCCTGACTTGGATTCATGGCTCCTTCTGAGACAAGGGCTGAGACTCACCCCACCTGGGTCTCCGAGGCTGGGGCTCCCTCTCTCCTTCCCCCAAAATAGCCTATTGCGTCCTGTGAAACTCCGGTGGGTGACTCAGAGACAAGGCAGGCCACCTCGACGGCTGCTCCCAGGGCCGGGCTCCCAGGCAAGGCCAAGGCGTGGGCCGTCCACACACACCCACACCCTGCAGGGACCTCAAAGCCACAGAGAACCCCCTCCCGCTTCTGCCCCTCAGAACAACCAGCAAAGCCCACCTCCTCCACCCTTTCTCCTCTTTCCTTTTATCACCACTTGTCTGGCCTGTTGTTTTCTCACCCGAGGTGAAACGTGAGAGCTGTCATTAGAGATTACCATGATAGGGCTTCCCTGGTGGCGCAGTGGTTGCGCGTCCGCCTGCCGATGCAGGGGAACCAGGTTCGCGCCCCGGTCTGGGAGGATCCCACATGCCGCGGAGCGGCTGGGCCCGTGAGCCATGGCCGCTGAGCCTGCGCGTCCGGAGCCTGTGCCCCGCAACGGGAGAGGCCACAACAGTGAGAGCCCCGCGTATCGAAAAAAAAAAAAAAAAAAGAAAAGGAATCCTCAATGATTCCAACACCCAAGGAATACATATATGTCACATTTTGGTGTTTGTCCTAATATTTGGGGAACTGAGTCTTTACAAAGTCGTGACCCCAACATTATAGCAGTGGGCACCATGAGATGTCTTTCATCCCCAGCTCAGCCCAGAAGCCCCTTCTGAGATTTTCCAAAGTAACATAAGTTGCTCTCTGATGGACCAGGCAGTGGGTAACTGATCACATGGTGAGACTTCCAGAATACCCACAAAGCCATGTGCCGCCATGGTCATATCTACCCCCAAAGCCTCCTGGACCACTGGTTAGTGCCTGAAAGCTCACCATTTGAGCAGCATTCCTTGAACTTAGGGCTTTGCTCCCTAATGGACCTTCTCGAGATATTTACAATCTTGCAGCTTAAAACCCTCTAGGTTCCGCATCTTGTACAAGTTGAAGTCCCAACACATTTGCATGAGTTAATAATAATAGCTCCCAATTACCATGTGCTTACTAAGAACCAGGCACTGTGTTAGGTGCTTTACATATCATAACTTATTCCATCTCACGACCTACCCTAAGGTGGGCATTATTTCCTCATTTTACGGATGAAGAAAACAAGGCTTGGAGAGGCTAACTAACTTGCCCAAAGCCACAGAGACAGTAGGGGCAGTTTGAACCCACTTCTGATGACACCAAAGACTGAGTTCCTAGGTGCCACATTGTACATGCACATGTGTCCCAACAGATGCCTACCTGTTCCTTCAGCCTCTTCTCCCAGGAATGTCAACAGCACAGGCTGTGGACACAAATAGACTCCAACCTTGACTTCATCTTAAAATAGCTCTGTGACTTAGGGGAAGTCACTCAACCTCTCTGAGCCTCATCTGCAAAATAAGAGGGATAATAATACCGACCTCATAGACTTGTTGTGAGGACTCAGTGATGTAAAGCGTGTTAAATCCTTAGCACTGAGCCTGGCCACTAGTAAATGTTCAATAAAAGAAAAAAATACCCTTGACCTGATCACACCAAACCTTGTGGGTTCCCAAACACCCTGAGGTCCTTAAAGCTACTCTGCCTTCATGTGTACTGTTCCCTCCATTTGGAATGTCCTCTGCTCCTTCACTTTCAGCTCCTATTCATCCTTCAAGACCCTATTCAGGCTCCATCTCTTCTTCAAAGTCTTTCTAACCTTCCTTTCCTCACCCTCCACCCAGCTAAGCACTCCTTCCTCTGACACCTACAACTGGGACCCCAAGCCTGGCTGGTCTCAGAACCCCAGGCCTCATGATCAATCTCTGTATGTTCAGCCCCCACCTCCCCCCAGCTGAATCAGCACTTCCAGGGTGGGGCCTAGAACCTGTATCATGATAAAGGCGTCCCTATTGATGAGGACATACAGCCATGTACACCATCCCTGCCTGTAGCACAGCATCCTCTCATTATTTGTTTCCAGGATCTTGGCTTGGTCTCCCTGAGAGGGCTGAGAGGGCCTTGAGGGCCAGAAGGGGCCTCCTTGGTTTTCAGTCTCCAGCTGGCTCCTAACATTTGCTGAGCACTTACTCTGTGGCAAGTACTGTTCTAAGTGCTTTACTTCTACTATCTCATTTAACCCTCAAATTACCCTAGGAAACGGGTATTGTTATCGGGGTAGGCTCTGTGGATTGACCTCCATTCCACCATTCTGGGGTGGCCATGAGAGCATGCCTGGAAAACTTCTTACTACAGGGAGTATAATTGCCTAAGGGCCCCAACAGTAGTGCTTTGAAACCCATCCGCATGGGATGGTTCCATTAATGACTGCCTGTAAGGGGGATACTAAGACAGACTCCTTCCTTGGAGACATGAACTACTTTGTAGACCAACGTTGGTTCAAATATCCTCCGATGGCTTTGCTGAAATTTCCTTAGATGCTTCCACCCAACTTTCTCTCCATCTCCCCTTCACTTGAGTCAACTTGCTTTGCAACCTGACAGCTCTCCCGGCCTCACCTGGCTCTTTACCTATATTCTCTACTCATGCATTTCCCCTAATAAAACCCTTACATGTTTAATTCTGTCTTGGCCTCTGCTTCTCAGAGGACCTAGACTACCTCACCTTTTGTGAAAAGGTTGGAAAGCTAAAAACTATATTTCCCAGACTCCCTCGCACCTAGGGTTCTGGCTATGACTTAGATTCTGCCTATTATTTGCTCTAGTGAGATATTTGCTGGTGGAAGAGAGGCAGGATCCCCTTTTCCTCTGCTTTTAGTTTTTTCTTCTGGCCAGCAAAGTTTGGGAAAATACGAGGTTTTCTGCAGCAGATTTCTATGCCCCTTAAGCATGGGTGCCAGGAAGCAACTGCAATGGTGGCTTCAAAATCTGCTTTCCTGTCCTGTGATTGGCAATTAGGGGTGTGTGGCTCGAACATGGTCTTAGAGGCTATAGCTCTCCTGGTGGGTCAATTCTGGACACAGTTCCCAGAATTCCAGCCCTAGAACTTTTGCCTTCAGTCCTTCCAGCAATTCTGTAAGCCCGCAGTTCCCTGTGTTAAATCCCTATTGTTTAATATACATTGAATGGCTTTTGTTTCCTGTACTAATACTGGCATAATTATTATTCCCTTTTTATAGATGAGAAAACTGAGCCTCAGGTGGTTAGGAAAACTACCATGGTCCCAGAGTGGGAATAAGCCCTAGAACGTGGCAGTCAGCTTCCCAGCAGTGCCCTTAGCCACTGCCCCAGGCTCTCTCCAGCTCCATTCACCCTGCTAGGCATTCCTTATACTCTGGGAACACCCTCAATAACTAGATTGGAGGAAAACATATTTCCCGCCTTATAAATGTACTCTACTTTGTATTCTTAATACAATTATTTTTACCCACTTCATTCCATAAAAGACTTCAGGTGGTTTTTACTTAAGTGAAAAATCTTTCAAAATACAAGTCAAATTTTGTGATGTGCTTAAGAATTGCTTTAAAACAGGGGGAAAACACAAAACTCAGCAAAAATATACATTTTTGAAACTAAAAAGCTATTTGGCTTCCTTTCTTGCCCTAAAAGCGATATATATTCATTGTATTTAGAGGCAAACACACAAAGTAAAGACAAATTACCCACAATTCACTTCCTAGGAAAAAACACTGTTAACGTTGTGTAGCATGGCCTCTGTAGTGAGAGGAAAATTCAGATTCTCTGCCACACCCTGTGGTCACAACATGGCCTGGGCCTGTCACCTCTCTGCCGCCACCCACCCCCTCACTCACTCTGCTCAGACTTCCAGATGTTCCTCTTATGAGGCAGGCACACTAGCACCCCAGGGCCTTTGCACTTGCTGTCTCCTCTGCCTGGAATGCTCTTCCCCTCATATCCCTTGGCTGGCACCCTCCTATCCTTCAGGATTTTACTCAGCAATCACCTTCTCATTGTCATCTCCCTCATTTAAAATGTTACTTCCCCCCTCACCAACTCTTCTCTGCTTTATTCTTTCCCCTTGACACCATCACTGTAACGTGTCCTCCATTTTACTTTCTTGCTTGGTATTGTCTGTCTCTCTCACCAGAGTGTCACCTACATGAGGGTATGGATTTTTGTCTGTTCTATTCACTGCTGTGCCTAATATTGTACGTCATACAGATATGCTCAATAAACAGTTATTTAATGAATTGTTGAATGACAATTCACATCAAGAAAAAGTTCATGCTTATCACTGTTTTAAAACTTTTATCATTTAACAATTTGGAATAAAGCACCTGACTATTTGAAAGCAGCTGCCCTGAATATCCAGGGTCTGTGACCACCATACCCAGTGAGCTGTTTAAAATGTTCACCTGGGGCTGTGATGTGTATATGGGAGCCATAGGGTGCAGTTGTGTTCAGACACTTCCCAGATCCCTCCCACTCAAGATCTGAACCAGCCCCTAATCTGGGGGAGGGCGGTGTTTTATAAGGAATCTGCCTGCCAAAGCTCACAGCCTCTAAAGTTGGCCGCAGAGCAGGGCAGCTCCAAGTCCTGTGGTTCCAGACTCACCCTCTCACAGATCCCTGCTGTCCTGGGGAGGGAACCATAGTGCTCCCTTTGATGGTCTGCTTAGAGCGTGGCCTTAGAGTTCTCGCCTCCATTCCCCACAGCACAGCTGAGACCCTTTAAACAAGATGCTACTAAGGTCGGTGGCAGGGATCAGAGGGAAATAAGCACAGACAGCATCACGCTGCTAAGTTCTCTGTGTCACATGCCATGCTCCGTCAGCTTTGGGTTCAGTGACCTCAGTAAATGCCCAGCTCCCTGTCTACCTCTGTGTGCAAGAGGCCCCCTACTCCACACCCCAAGAGAACGCTCCACCTAGACTCCTCCAGGTCCAGATCACAGAGAGTGAGGCCCAGATCATAGAGGGGGATGCAGATGCTGTCAAGGCAGGAGAGGAGAAGGCCAGGGAAGCCAAGGATGCAGCTCAGGGAAATTCATCCCCAAGTACAAAGGTCATCTGCAGGGATTCGGGTCAGTCACTGATGGCTTAAGAACAGCCATTTGTGACCTTTATTCCAGGATATGATCTCATCGGAGCCTCACAACAGTCTCTGTGGGGTAACTTGGCATAATTTTTAGGGGCTCAGAGCTCAGGCTGCCCATGGACTTGTGTGACCTTGTGAACTCTCTCTTGCTGACACTCAATTCCTAAATCTCTAACAGAGGTTCTCCACGGGGGCAATTCTGCCCCAGGGGCATTTGGCAATGTCTGGAGACATTTTTGGTTGTCACAACTCAGGGGTGGGGTGGTGCTTCTGGCTTCTAGTGGGGAGAGACCAGGGATGCTGCTAAACATTCTACAATGCACAGGACGGCCCCCACCAGGAATTATTCATCGCTAAATGTCAATAGTGCCAAGGTTGAGAAACCCTGCTCTGTAATAAGGGGATGATAAAACTCATCTCATGGGCTGGTAGGGGGGCGGTTAGAATCAATCACGTGAAATGCAAGATTGTGTGTTGCAAAGTTAGAGCTGTCTGCGTAGCTATCTGGTCGTAGCTTCCAGGGGACCAGGAGCCAATTGCCAGATGCAGTTTACCAGAATTTGCATTATCATGGGTATTATTGAATTTCGTTATCACTCCTATCTTATGGATGAGAAGCGCAAATTCCCATTGGAATCATTTCTGCCTGAGACCTTCTCCATCTTTGAGGGCTTCTTCATCTCCAGCTTGCTTCTCTCCGTCTGAGAAAGATGGGCTTCAAAACCACCATGTGATGCTTATTGGATTTGTTTGTAAACCGAGGGTAACTAGGTTAAAAATGAAGACCAGAGGGTACTTCTAGGAGAAAAGTCGTAGGTACTGGAGCATGAACTTTATACTGTCTGTTTCGTGTGTTCAGAGCTCTTTGTTTGCTTATTTCCTGGTTCACAGATGAGGCTGCCTGATATGGAGTCTGAAGAGGGTAGGTATTATCATCACCTGAATAAATTCTGTCTGCTTTGGAATGTACTGTATTGTTTTTTTTTTTGGTGCCTGGAAACGACTTCCTTAGGTTGGACTTAGAAGAATTATTTTGGCAAATACACATTAGATGCCTACACTGTGCCAGGCACAGTGGGTACAGGGAGCCAGCCAGCCAGCTGAGATCCAGAACTGAGTACACACCTCAGCTTGGTAAAGTGTTATCCAACTGTCCATCATTCATTCCCTCATTCATCGAGAAATATTTAATAAGCACCCATGTGTGCCAAGCATGGCTCTGGGAATTTACTTACGTTAAATCCCTTTATCTTCAAAATTACCACACAGGGTAAGTCTAATAATACCCACTTGACAGATGAAAAAACTGAGAGTCAGAACGGTGAAATCACTTGTTCAGGATCACACCTCAAGGAAGGGGTGGAGCTGGGCCTGAGCTCTCAACCTCTCCCACACCCTCCCCCATCCTGGGCTCCTGAATTCCCCAAGAAAGCTTTACGTAACGCTCTCTAAGAACCCTGGATGGAGTGCTTGTCTTTTCCTGGTTCCAGGAGCCATGCAAGTGGTATTTCCTTAGCTCTTTACAAACTTAGATGGTTCCACCCTTGAGAGATACCTAAGCACCAGCCTCCCATGACAGAGGGGGAAACCCAGCTGTTCTGGGGCCCTGGTGACGCTGGCCTGGTGCCAGCTATCCTCAGCCCCAGAGTAAAGACAGAATGAGGGCTAGCAAACAGAAGATGGGGTGAGAGGTCAGCCATCAATCAGGACAGAAGGGAGAAAACACCTGTGTTCTTGCCTTGTTTAGTGGATTTTGGAGCCCCAGAATCTGCTCTGCCCCTATTAGCTGAGTAAACTAATAGGCAAGCTATGTAACTTTTCTGTTCCTCAGTTTCCGTATTTGTAAAATGGAGATGATAAGCCCTACCTGTGAGGATTAAATGAAATAATGTCTTGCTGTATTCAACATGAATTTGCCAGGAATATGACAAGTGTAGCACAGGTAGCTCCTCATCTTCTCCCCTGTACCCACGGCAGACCTCACTAATAGATCACAGACCCCTTGCAGGATCTTAGTTCCCCGACCAGGGATCAAACCTGGGCCCTGACAGTGAGAGTCGTAACCGCTAGACCGCCAGGGAATTTCCCAAAGTTAGTGGTTTAAAACAAGCATTTTATTACATCTCATGATTTTGTGGGTTAGGAATTCAGGCAGGGGTCGGCGGGGCAGTACTTTGGCTGCACATGGTATTACTGAGGTTGCTTGATTCAGCTGGCAGTGGGGCTTATCTGAAGGGTCTGTCAGCTTCACCCACATTCTGGGCAGCTGCGTGGAGACTGCTGCAAGGCTGGGCCCAGCTGGGCTGCTCTCCCGCTCCACAAGGTCTTGGGGCCTCTGCGCGTGATTTCACCGGCTAGTGTAGTAAGACCTGTCCACGCGGCAGCGCAAAACTCCACGTGCCAGCAAGTAGAAGCTGCGGTCTCTCAAGGCCTGAGCCAGGACCTAGAAGGGCACCGCTTCTGCTGTCTTCTGTTTGTCAAAGCAGTCACAGGCCCACCCAGGTTCAAGGGAAGGGGACCTCGACCCCACCTCTCCACAGGAGAAATGTCAGAGAATTTGCAGTCATCTTTAAACTGCTACAGCAGGGGAGATGAGTTTTGTCTGCCAAGCTCTGGAAATAATCAGCAAATCGACAGGGCCCTTCTTACCCCTCCCTAGGTACCCACTGTCCCCATATGTATTTATTCAGAAGCTTCTTTGTGCCAGGCTCTGTGGAGGACACAGAAATAAGACTTTCCTAGTCCCTGCCCTCCGGCAGCTCACAGCGGGTCTAGGAAAATGGGCCGTGTTCCATAAAGAAGTAACAGGGCCAAGTGACTCGGCCAGAGGAGAGAGATACAGATCCTTCGGAGGCTCACGGGAGGGAAACATGGCTTCCATGGGATAGGGTGGGGCAGGTGGCCTCTGAGCTGCATTTTAAAGACGGCAACACTTTACAGCTGGACTCACATATCCACCGAGAATTTATCGGATGCCTGCTGTGTGCCAGGTGCTGTCTTTGGCCCTGAGGATGCAGCAGTGGACAGAACATGGCTGCTCTCCCAAGAAGCTAACCATTCTGGTTGGGGAAGACTATTAATAGGCAAGCTTCTATGTAAATAAAGAGCATAGTTTCCGATCCTGATAAAGGTTGTGAAGAGAATAAAGTGGGCTAAGGGGACCACGTGCAACTGGGGGCCGGGGGGTGGGTGGAGGTTGTTGTAGGTGGGGTCTGCTGAGGCCCCCAGATGGCACTGGAGCAGGGATGTGATGGGAGCAAAGGTGCCAGCCAGGTGAGCGCCGAGGCCCACGGGCCGGGCAGGGTGTCATCAGCGTCAGGGCCAGGGTGAGACGGAGGTGGTCGCAATTCTGTCTGAGGAACAGGGAAAGACCAGGGAGGATGGTGCCCCCTGGGCCGGGGGAGGGGAGGCAGGGCCAGCCAGCGAGGCTGTAGAGGCCCCGGTGCAGAGTTTGCGATTAACTAGGGTTTGACTTGAGTTTGCTGGAAAAAGAAACCGCCGGCTGCTGTGTGGACAGTGGATTAGACGGCGTGGAATCGGGAGGCCAGTGAAGAGGCTGCTGTGACGCCCACAGTGGAGATTTGGGGTGAGAGGAGTGGAAGTCGGGAGACGGCTGGCCTGTGCGGCTGGCTTGGGAGGCGTCCAGAGCATTTGCTGGTGGACAGATGAGGGGTGTGGAAGGACTCTAAGAAGACTCTCGAGTTGGGGGCCTGCCTGTACTGGGTGGAGGGCCAGGGCTGCCATTTCCTGAAATAAGGAAACTGGGAGGAGGAATTTAGTCTGAGCAGATGGCATGGTTGTCATTTGAATTTTAGCTTCACTTTTTCACGCAGCTATCATGGTAACCTTGCAACAGTTGTTTAAAACAACGTCACCTGTGAGACAGGCTCTCGGGTGCCCGATCCGCAGCCAAGCAAACCAAGGCTGTGGGAGTTCCCGCCCAGTTCCCCAGTTAGCAGGAGCAGAGGGGGGTGTGAACCCAAGGTCTAGCCGACTCCCAGCCCCTTGCCATACGTTATACGCCAGTGGTTCTCAACCACACCCCACCCCACCCCAGGGGACATTGGGCAATGTCTGGAGACATTTAGCACTGTCACAGCTGGAGAGGTGCGACAGTCTTCTAGTGGGCAGAAGCCAGGGATGCTGCTAAACATCCTGCACGTTCTAGAACAGTCTCCACACCAAAGAATTACCCCGTCCCAAATGTCAGGAGTGCTGAGGGCCAGAAACCCTGACATAGACTATCCAAGAGAGGCAAAGAACAGTGTGAGTGGGGATGGGAAGATTGGCGGGGGGGGGCGTGATTTTGGTGATGGGACTCGAATGATCAAAGGCACTGGGGCCAGACAGCCCAAATTTTGGGTGAGAAGACATCCAGGTTGGCCAAGGGGTCATGTGGGGCATGCACAGTGAGAGGTGGGTTTGGACCAGATCCTGACAGGCCAGGGCAAGGAACCTGGACTCCCTTCAAGGGCAACAGGAGGGCCTGAGGGTCAAGGCCAGGGGAGGGGCACAATGGGAGAGCATGCTTTTCCTTCCCGTATCCCTCTCAGGAAAACGGCTGATAAATGTCCTCACACTAAGTGATAGATGATGGAAGACGGAACTGGTGACCCTTTCCTGGGCTATCTGTATTTTAATGATGGCAAAGTGTTCAGCCAAAGAAGTGAAGCAATAATGGTGGAATTTCAGGCATCATCAGGATGAATCCAGGCAGAGAAGCCTGCCAGTGAGTGATCTCAGCCTGGGCTGAGGAGGTCAGAGGCCTGGGCCAGATTTAGGAAGCCCAGCTAAGGAAGAGCACTGATTTTCCATCAAGTCAACATCCACAGAGCACTCAGGACTCCATGTCAGGCACTGGTAAGGGCTCCACCTGCACCACCTGCACAAGGCCCCCACACCTGTGAGGACAGTTCTGTTCTACACAAGACCCAAGGCACTCAGGGCTTAAGTGGTAAGTCGTGGAGCTGGGACTTGAACTCAGGCAGTGCTGCTCTGGGGCCTGTTTTCTTTATCTTGACCAGCCCAGGGCAATCATAATCATCACCATTCTAAGCTTTAATATGCTAACTCATTCACTCCTCACGACAATCCTGTCACGTGGTACTATTATTGGCCCCACTTTACAGATTAGGAGACTGAGGCACAGAGAGGGAAGTAACTTGCCGAAGGTTACACAGCCGTCACTCTAGGACTGAAATCCAGGAAATCCCACTTCAGAGCCCGCGCTCCTTCCCACCATTCCACTGGAAGCCCAGGGCTTTGTGGGAGGGCAGAGGAGGGCCCAGGACAGCTGTGCACCTCCAGGCTGTTTCTGAGATTTCCCACTCTTGCGATGGGAGATTAACACTCTGGGAATTGTAGACACCAGGGATGGGGTGGGTGGTGGGGAGGGACCAAGGAAGAAAATACAGGACACATTCTTGGCTTGAGGCCAGTTGAGAAAGTTAAAGAAAAGACCAAGAAAACTCTCCTTTGGGGGCCTGGTGCTATTTTGCAAGGTGTTGCCTTTCTCCTCAGCTGTATTTGCTTTGCCAAACTGGAACGCTTTTCTGAAATGCAGCAGCCTAGGAGGCCCAGGGCTATTTGCCAAAGGAACGGGGCCAGGGCAGGCGGGGAAAACAGAGGGCAGAGCTCTGTGTCACCCCAGAGGCCCACCTTGGCTGCCTGCTCCTGGGAGCATCTGCCAGGGAGCTGAGAAAGCAAGAAAGGGCCAGACAGAGAGAGAAACGGTGGAAAAAAGGACTGGGCCAGGAATCAGGAGGCAGGTAACCTCCCTGATCCCGCTTCTAAGCTGATGATTCCCAAGTGTATAACTCCTCAGGCCCCCGCCACAGGCTGGGTTCATATATCCACCTGCCCACTCATTGGGCCACTTGGATGTTTCATTAGCATCTCAAACTTGTCCCAAACCAAACTCTGATCATCAGCCCATCCCTGATCATTCCCCGGGCTCTGCAGCCCAGCAAGTGGTGTTCAGGGCAAGAGTCCAGGAGTCATTCTTCTTTCCCTCATGCCCCACATCCTATCTATCAGCACCTCCTGTAGGTCTGCTGTCAAAATGTACCCCACATCTGACCCCACTTCTCGCCACCCCCATCAGCCCAGTCCGAATCACCAGTCATTTCTAACCTGCTCTCCCATCCACCCTTGCTCTTCCACCGTCCATCTGCACACAGTGGCCAGAGTGGTATTGTAAGACTGTAAATCAGATTGTATGACTCCACTGCTCAGAACTTCCCCCTGGTTTCCCATCACACTAGAAATAAAAGCCACACTTCTCATCACGACCTCAAGATCCTGTCTGATCTGGTCCCTGCTCATCTCTCCTTCTGCATCAACACCCCCTTCCCTCCCCCATCACTCTTGCTCACTGAGCGCTAAGCCTGTGCTCCGCAACAAGAGAAGCCACCGCAATGAGAAGCCCGCGCACCACAATGAAGAATAGCCCCTGCTCGCTGGAACTAGAGAAAACCTGTGTGCAGCATGAAGACCCAATGCAGCCACAAATAAATAAATAAATAAATTTATTATTTTTTTTAAAAGGTGGAATTTTCTGCAGATAGTAAAGGAAGGAATGGGAGCCCCAGGAGAGTCGAGGTGTGAGAAGTATCGGTGGGAGAGCTGGGTTCGAATCCCATGCCCGGACCATTTACCTGCTGAGGGATCTTAGGCAAAGCAGTTTGCTCTTCAAAACCTCAGTTTCCTCCTGTGTAAAATGGCTACAATACTCCAAACCCTGCTTACTTTGTAAGGTCACAGGGAGGGTCAAACAAGAACACATTATACGGGTTAGGGTTTTATGAATAAGCACGTCGTTAAAAAAAAAAAAATCCAACAAATCTTTACTGAATGTCTGGAAGCCAGACATTGTGCTGGGACCTGGGGGTGCCATGGGGAGCGGCCCTGGCCTTCAAAGAGGAGGATAACCACATAGACAGATGTGCGCTCATCAATAGTGAGGAGTGGGGGTGGGGTGTCCTCTGAGATCCTCGTCTGGGGGTGCATCAGGGAGGGCTTCCCTGAGGAAGTGCCATTTGGGCTGGGAGATGGAGAATAAGCAGGAGTTGAATAGACGAAGGGGTGGAATGAGGGCTGGAAAGGGTGTTCAGGCAGAGGATAAAGCTCGTGCAAAGGCCCTGAGGTGGGAAGGAACACAGAGAATGCAGGGCACTCAAAGAGAACCAGTGTGGCTGCAGAGATTGAGTGGAACATGCAGCAGA
>NW_021146946.1:0-25000 GCF_002837175.3 Physeter macrocephalus
CCATAAACACTCACTAAGAACTTATTCTGTCCCAGCCCTGTGTTATATGCTGGAAGTTTGAGGATAACAAGGTTTCTGGAACTCAGCTCCCTGCGCCCAGTGTGGACACGGGGGAGCTTGTGTTGTATACACACGTGTGCACACTAAGAAGTCAGCCCTTTAAGGGGTGATTCCGCGTCATGTTCAACTTTGTATACCCACCCCCACAGTGTCTAAAATATCTTGTTTATCTGGTCTGTCACCAGATAGTGTGTTTTCTGAATGAATGAATGAATGAGACAGACAAAGCCAGAGTAGAAGGAAGGAAGGGAGGAAGGGAGGTAGTAAACGACCTCTTCCAACCTCCCCTGTTCCCTGTTCATCCTTCTGTGATAGCAGTCCCTCCCTTCCCCTTGGAATTCCACCATTGGCTATGTACCTGTCTCTTCTGGGAGGTCACATGCGGCCTTCTATCCCCAGTGCCTTCACAGTGGCTTTCCTGTAATAGCATCATCAATAAACACTTGCTGAATGGATGCTTTGTAACTGAGAAATATTACCAGGTGTCGCTGGAAAAAGGATACCGGCAGGGGTTACTGTCAGAAGTAAGTAAGGAGGCCGTGGTGGCAATTGCGGCCATTCAGGAACGAAATGTAGGGGAGTGAACTAAAGCTGAGGCAGAGGCTGGAGAGGAAAGAGCGAGTCATGGAGAGGATGGGAGGAAAATTCGGCAGAACTCATCAGCCAGTTGGCAGCAGAAGGTGAGAGAAGAGGCAGGAACCGAGGAGGACACTGAAGTTTTGAGCTTAGGCAGCTGCGGGGGAAATAGCTCCATTCATTCCAGTAGGTTTGGGAGGAAAGTCAGTGAGGATGACTGACGGATAAAGAGCTGTCAAAGGACCAGATGGGGCCGTGAGGAAAAAAAGCACCTAAAGTCACCTTTAGGTCAGAGGTCCTGGTGCAGTTTTTACATGTTATACTTTTTTCCCTTCCTTTTTTTTTTTTAAATTTTTTATTGAAGTAGAGTTGATTTACAATGTTGTATTAATTTCTGCTGTACAGCAAAGTGATTCAGTTACACACATATATACATTCTTTGTTTTACATTCTTTTTCATTATGGTTTATCACAGGACGCTGAACATAGTTCTCTGTGCTATACAGTAGGACCCTGTTGTTTATCCATTCTGTATATAAAAGCTCACATCTGCTCCCCCCAACCCCCTCCCCCTTGGAAACCACAAGTCTGTTCTCCAGGTACGTGAGTCTGTTTCTGTTTCATAGATAGGTTCAGTTGTGTCATATTTTAGATTCCACACGTAAGTGGTATCTTATGGTATTTGTCTTTCCCTTTCTGACTTACTTCACTTAGTATGATAATCTCCAGTTGCATCCGTGTTGCTGCAAATGGCATTATTTCCTTCTTTTTCATGGCTGACTAATATTCCATTGTATATATGTACCACACCTTCTTTATCCATTCCTCTGTCGATGGACATTTAGGTTGTTTCCATGTCTTGGCTATTGTGAATAGTGCTGCTATGGACCTAGGTGTGCCTGTGTGCTTTCTTCCCTTCCTTGTTGTGTTTTCACTGATAAGCCAGTGAAGGAGAGTGAATATTTCTTTGGTCATTCAAACCAGTAAAAGGTTAATCAAGCATTGCAACCTCCACCAAGTCTCAGAATCAGGAGGTTGAACTTGATTTTCTTACTGTGTTGGGCAATTTTTCTGGATTCATTCATCTGTTCACAGCTATTTATTGGTTCCCTAGTCTACTAGAGGCTGTGGATGCAATGATGAGTGAAAAGAGATGCAAACCCTTACAGAGTTTGTAAGAGAAGCTAGAGATGTCCCATAACCGCCCGTATCCCTGTGGAGCTGCTAATGCGAAAACAGCAAAGGAGAGCTAATGGAGATCCTGCGTGGAACTTGAAGGGTCTGGGGGTGCTCCAGAGGAAGCAGCTCTCCAGCAGAGACCTAGATGAGGAGGAGGCAACTAAAGGAGATAAGGGGGGAGGAAAGAATGTTCTAGAAAGAGGCAAGAATGTCTAGAAAGGGCACTGAAGGTTCTGCGGCAGGAGGGAACTTACTTACCTGTAAGTATGAGAGTCTGAGAAAGCATCCACGGGGCAGTTGCTGAGAGGGGGAGCCTGGTGGGAGAAGAGGCCAGGGGGAGGGGTCAGAGCCAAACCAAATTGGCCTTGGTGGGTCACACACGAGGTCGCAGAACCTCCTAGAGGCAGTGAATCACGGCTCCCGAGGTCAAATAAGAAATGTCTCAGTAATTCTGATTCACACGTACGGAGCCTGTCAGGGGTTTGCCCGCCAGACCACAGCCTGCCCCGCTGGAGTGAATTGCAAGGTGCCCCCGTAGGTCGCCACGGCTAAGACATTACAGCATCTCTCCTCATTCTTTCCAGTCTGATGTAATCTTTCCAAAGACTGGCAGCACTTGTAAGAACACTGCTTCAGATATCTATTAATATTTTAACATGCTTTTAAGAAAATTTGGCCTTTTGTCAAGCTGGTCTCAGAGCAGACATATATCACAGTTCATGATCGACATTACACTTATCCCTGTTCACTGGGTCTATTTCTCTTGTTTGGATTCATTTTTAAACATCTATTATTAAAAAAATCTTTCTTGCCAGTTACGTGTTTGCTCCTGCAGTTCCTAAGCTTGTTTACTCTGATCAAGTTACCCCGTCCTCACCTTCTCCATGAGGGATGATGGCATGCAGTGAATTTTCTGACCTGGGCAAGCAGAGGTGACCGCTCTCAAATTAAGCAAAAACAAAAAACAACCAACAAAGCAACATCTGGAACTCAGAGGCTAAACCAGAATGTCTGGTAACAAGGAAATTAGAGTCTGCAATTGGCCTTGTACTCGGGGAAAAAAACCCTTCCTCTCTCTTTTAACAAAGATCTTGTGCAACTTTACTATGCGTATGTACTCCATACCAGGCTTAACACGTGGGCAGTCTCGTTCTTTTTTCTTACGACAGCGCTTGGAGGTGAATGTTGCTTATCCATGTTTAACAGGTGCGAAAAGTGAAGCGTTCTTTTGGGCGGGGAGGGGGGAGATGCGGTGGTCAACAGCCTGGCAGGAGGCAGCATTTTAACTCCTCTTCGTCCAAGAGCAAGATCTGTTCTCCCTTCCTAGAGCCGTGTACTGTGTTGGCCAAAAAGTTCGTTCGGGCTTTTTCTGTCACATCTTACGGAACCCAAGTACTCGCTCTTTCTTTCAATCTCTAAAGGGAAGCTGTTGACCATCTAGAACATTCTAGTCTGGATGCCTTCCATGGTTGTGGGCTGAGTTCAGGGGCTCGCTGGGAGAATGTGCTGGTGAGGGCCATCCATCTAAAGAGGACACACGAGCTCAGTCCTCACTAACAAGGGGAGCCTGCGTGGGAAGCTTTTGAGGAAGGGTGTTTCAGACGAGTGAAGTTCTGAGGTGAGAAGGAAGAGGTTGGCGTGTTTGTGGATCAGGCAGGAGCCCCATGTGGCTGGAGGGTGAAGTGGAAGGAATGAAGTGGTGTCAGGCGGTCAAGGGCTGGTCATGGGGGCCTCGTTGGTCAGCCAAGAAAGTGGATGTCTTTCTGAGTGTGGTTGTGTGGCCAGTTAAAGACGGCTACACGTTCCTGGACACTCTTTCCCCCGAGGGCTGCCATCTGCATGCCCTTCTTTTGAATCTGGGAGGTGCTCTGTCGCCTTTGGGCGATGCAGTCTGGTGGAAGTGATGCTGTGCCAGCTTCTAGTCCCTGGCCTCAGGGAGGGGCAGCTTCTACTTCTTGTTTTCAAACCCTGTCTGGGAGTCCTAAGCCACCGTGTAAGAAGCCAGGTGACCTTAAGACTGGATGCTTGGAGTGATGACACCGCAGTCAACAGTCCCATCTGAGCCCAGCCCTCTAGCCGCCACCACCAAAGCACCCAATTATGTGAGTGAAGCCATCCTAGAACCTCCAAGCCAGGGCATCCACCAGCTGCGTACCCTCGAGCGACCTCACTCGACTCGGTATAAAGCAGAAAAAGCATCCAGCAGAGCCCCATCTGGAATTGAGAGCTACAATAAAATTGTGGTGGTTTTCAACCACTGCATTTGGGGATAGACTGTGATACAGTGGGTACCCAGAACAGACAGGTCACTGGAGGGATGTCAGGGAGTAGTGACTTAGTGAATACGCTGTAGGAAGATAACTGTGGCCGCTACGTAGAGGCTGAATTACGGGGAAAGAGAGTGAGGGCGGCCGTGGAATTGGCGAGATGGATTCAGGAATCGGTTTCCATCGTCCAGGCAAGACAGGAATAACAGCAGAGAAGTAGTGAACCTGATAGATGCTTTGCAGAAAACAAACACGTAGAACAGAACTCACGATGGATTGAACATGAGATGATAAAGTGACCCCCACCACGTACCCTCAGATCCTGGAGAGAGGGTACTGCCTTTCCATGACGTTGGCCCTGCTCGCATCTTGCTCCTTGCAGATGGTCCAGTCTTTAGGGAGGACAGATGTGAGCCCTTGCAAGGGGCACAAGAACAGTCTGGCCGCCACTGAGCAAACTTCATTGTGGGCAGGATGAGGTCCACGCGGGACCTCTGCGTGTCCAAAAGTTTCATTGCCAGTGGACCACCTTGCATACCACGTGCTCCAGAGCTGGGGTGTTGTAAAGGCTTCTGGTCTCTGGCACCAGCTTACTGTGCCCGACCCTTCTTGCCCGCCGTGATTATCAGCAGGTGATCTCCAATCTCGGTCTAGAGAGGAAGTACTCATAAACAACCAACTTTCAACGTTCTTTTCTCACCTGTTCCCAGCCCCGAGGATAAGTCTCAAGACCATTCCTTTTTCCACGTAGAAATTTGCCGAATATGCTTTTGCCAGGTAACCCCCTGGGGAAGGAAACTTTGGGAAGAGAGAGACTTCCCAGTGACCCAGTAACTTAATCGTGCGGGTAAGTCAAGCTCCTCTTATCAGCATTTTATTTCGGGTTCTCAGCCGAGCCACCCCCATGCCATTTCCAGGGAGTCCTAATGAGAGAACAGCTTCAGGAGGTCGGGAGAGGTCGCCTGTGGAGGAGGCCATCTTTGAGGATCTGGAGGCCCGGCATTTGCTGAATTTCACTTCCCTTTCAAGTTATTGCTTCACTCCAGCTGGGGCTCAGGTCAGAGCAATCTGCTCGTGTCCGAAGCTTACACAATTTGAGATTAGCCGGGTGCCGTGTGCCAAGCCTCAAATCCATCGTGGAGGGTGGATGCGTTTGCAGTGGCTGAGATCCGTAGGCTTGCCCTCTGGCCTTAGATTTGAGGCTGCTTTCGGAACGACTGCTTTTCCAAATGTCAGTGGGAGGCCGGGCTACAGTTTCTCCAAAGTCATTTCCATCCACACAAACTCTCCAGTTTTGGGTGTCAGCATCCCTGAGGCCACTGCAGGAAAAATAAAGAAACGGCTTTGCAGACGCATCAGTGAGCTAAACATGGAAATGTGCCTCCTCCCTTTTTTCAGGATTTGTGATAACAGCGTATCCTCCTGTCTTCAGGCAGAAACAGAACTAGTCCTCTGGAATGCAATCATATTTGCCCGCACACGGAAGGCCGTGTCACACAGTGGGGAAGATATGGCCTGGGGGTGAGACAGACTTGAACTTGCCTCCCGAGAATCACTGGAGTCGCTAGAATGTTAGTTCCATGCAGACAGGGATCTCACGTGTCTTGTTCATTCCTGTAGCCCAGCGCCCAGTATAGCGCAAATGCTCAAAAATTATCTGTTGGAGGAATTCTTGAATGAAGTTTTCCTTCTTCTTAGCTGTGAAGAAGTTCTCTCTTCTTAGTTCTCCTTCTTCATCACCTGCTCTAAGCTCGAGTTGCCTCATTTGTGAAGCTGCGAAGAGTTAATGATGAGGATTAAATGAGAGAGAATTCCTGCATTTAACGAACATTTCTTGAGCTCCTGCTCTGTGCCCGGCATTGTTCGAGGTGCTGATGACATAGCAGAGAACAAAGCGGGGAAGACTCCCAGACTTTGTGGATTCTGTTTTCCAGCAGCGGAAACAGCCAGTAAATAAACCAACCAAAAAAAGTATGGTGCGTTAAAAAGTGAGATGTCAGAGGTAGAAATGTAAACAGGATATGGGATAGGAAGTGAAGGTGAGGGGTTCCTGTTTTAAATTGGGAGAGAAGGTCAAAGAAGGCTTGTTCTTTGGGAACTGGGAAGCTGACAGGTGAGCAAAGACTAAAGATGTAAGGAGTCAATCATGTGGCTATGAGAGAGAAGAGCATGTGCAAAGGTCCTGAGGTAGGAGCCTGAGTGGCATGGTCCAGAAACATCAGCTAGCCATTGTGACTGGAGTGAGCAGAGCAAAGGAGAAAAAGTAAGAGATGAAGCCCAAGGGTAGCAGGGGCCTTATTGGTGGCATTTGGAAAAGGACTTGAGCATCTACTCTGAGAAGGGGTGTAATGTTTCCGGTAACCTGCCTGGTACTTAGTAGGTACTTCACAGATACCTCCGTGTCTCCTTTGGGAAAATGGACCAAGATGACTTTCCTCATAGTCATGTGCTGAAGAGCATTGCTCTCAGCTGGATCGCTCTGTGAAATGCACAGTCCTAGACTTGTGAGCTCTAAAGGAAAAAAAGAAAAAAGAGCTCTAAAAAAAGTCTAGAGACCTTGTCTCAGTTGTTCAAAATTAGATACTATCCCGCTCTCTGCTCCTAAGGCATGCCATTCTCTTCCCTTACGGGTGCTTTTAAGCAGGCAAAACCTGGAGCCTCACGAGCTCGGTTTATTTAGGAGTTGTTATAAAATGAGCTTTGGCGAAACGATCAAGTCCGCTCCCAGGCAAGACAGAAACCAGCGTGGCCCCCCAAACGATTCCCAGCCTGAGTGATCTCTGTGTGCCATTCTGGAGCCAAAGCTCTCTTCCCTCTGCTACCTCTTTGGGAGGGCAGGGAGCAGCCTGAAGGCTGGGAGGCCTCCAGCCTCGCAGCGGGCCCGCCGGCAGCCAGAATCTTTCTGCACTTGTCACTCGTTGGACACATGGAGTGTGTGATGACCCACAGCATCGCAGTTTGGCCTGGGCTAGTGTCTGGTCAAACTCTGTCCTTTTCCGAAAGCACCACGTTTCTGGCAAGGCCTGTGAGAGCTGAAGAACCCTAAGAAGAATCTGGTTGTACCAAGGCCTTGCAGAAGCAGCATGAAAGAAGGAACGAAGGGCTGGGTTACTGAGTGCCTACGACCCACTTGGCTTTTGCGTTCACTAGGTCTGTGCTGTCCAAGATGGTAGCCACCGGGCGTGTGTGGCTCTTTCCATGTGAATTTAAATGAACTAGCATTAAATGAAGCTGAAATCCAGTTCCTGGATCACACTGGCCACACTTCAAGTGCTCAGTACCATCTTGGCCAGCATAGACGTACAGTGTTTCCATCATCACAGGAAGTTCTGTGGGACAGTGCGGCTCTCCGTGCTTGAGTCCCCCCAGTCGCCCTAAAGGCAGGGCTAGAAACACCATTTGGCAGATGATAAAGATGACCCTCAGGGCATAGGTCCATAGTAGCAGAGCCAGGAAGAGGTGGAGTGGCTGAGGTCCCTACCTCCTGGCAAGGTCCTGCGTCTGGAAGGTGGGAAAGCCCTTGGGTTTTCAAGGCGTCTCCGTCTCGGAGCCAGTGGAGACTCTGATCGTGAGAGAGGGTGGGGGGTGCACACTTCCAGAAAACTGCACTTTCTATTTTAAACACCCTTCCCTCCCCCATTCCCTCCCTCCCTTCCTTCTAAAGTATTAGGATGACTTTTAATGTTTACCATTATATCGTGCAGTCCCATTTTAAAATGCAAATGTAAAAGCGTGTAACGCCTATGAAATTGTCAAGATTACCTAGTTGGTATCTCGCAGCTCGCACGGGCACGTGGGCTTCATCCTTATCGGGCCAGTGGAAACGCTGTACGAAACTCAACTGTCTTTATCCCACTTCTTGATATGTGCTCTTCCCACGAAGACCGTCTACCTCCGCCTTACTGATGAGTACAGAGGACTAAAAGCAAACGGAACTCCGGGTTGCCCAATCTTTCCCTTTCCTTCTCTGTCATCATTTTCATCCCAAGTGGTTGACTAACCCAGGGAAGTAACATGAGTAAGAAAGGCAGGATATGCCATGGGCCCTTGGTCACTCGCGTTTCTTAGAATGCCGTGACGTCCTTTCTGTGTTCAAAGCCAGTTCTGGTTTGAGTGGAAAGCGTGGCCTGCTGCGGCTGTGGGTCCCTCCCTCGATGCTCGGTAGTAGATGTAATGCACTTACCTTGTACTTGGCTTTGAGTCTCCCTGAACTCCCACGCGTGCTGGGCCCCCTGGAATTCTGTGCTCTCAGGGCAGTGAAAATGCCCCATGCGAACAGGAGGGCAGGGATCAGGGGTCGCGCACGCGCTGTGCGTCTCTTCTGCTCCGGTGCCTGCTTCACTGTCCCATGGGACTTCACTTAGAGCAAGTTCAGAGGTAAAATTGTTAGGCATTTGGGGACAGTGCCAGCATGGAACCACACTGAGGGTCCTGCTGCCTGTGGGGCTCCGGTGACTCTACAGCTTGGTTGCTCACGAAGCCAGCCCTGTAAGCCAGTGGTGCCTAAACTCACCTGGCTGTGAGGGTCACCAGGGGAACTTGCTAAAAACTCAGATTCCTGGCCCTGCCATAGATATCCGGAAGCCGGATCTCTTAAGAGGAGCTTGTGGGTTTTGTTTTCTTTTGTTTTGGGGGGTTTGTTTGTTTTTGCCTTGCTTTTACAAGTTCCCAGATGATTATTATAATTAGGAAATCTAGAAGAAGTCAAAGCTGGGCGTAGTGGCTGAGGAATGGCTTTTGAGGTTGGTGAGCCCGGGCTGGAACCTTAGCCCTGCCGATCGCTGGTTGGGTGACCTTGGGCTGCTTCACCCCCTGGAACCTTCCATTTCTTCATCTGTAAAAGGGGCAAAAATTGATAATACATCTCCAGCGGAGTTAGCGTGAGAAGGTGATGAGTTCGTGTGTGTAAGTCGGTTTGGGAAAGGGACTCATACTCGGTCAACGGTGCTTAAGTTACTTTGATAAGGAGAGTCACTCTCCTATAAGATGAGAAATTGTAAGTGTCCTGCTTAGCTGGGGATTCTTATGTGGTAACCCCCCTCCTCCTTTCCTGTGTGTTGACCTCTTGACTGTCTCTATGGATGTCACATCTTTTCAGTCTATGACTTCCTCACATGCTTACACGTTAGAGGTAAAATAAGACTTTCTAAAGCCCTAGCTTGGCTGCAAGACCTAGACCCCAGCGAGTCTGTTCTGATTGCAGACAGGCGGCCCCCAGCTTGGCTTTCTCGCTGCCCTCGGCCCTCCGGGTGGTAAACGCAGTCTTCCAAGCCGAGGAAGGGAGGGCCCCTCCCACGCTGGCCTCCCCCAGCACTGCTAGGAGACAAGGCACAATGACAAGGTGATCATCTGAGCGAGCCGCGGCCTGGGGAGCTGACTTCCTCAGGGAGGTCGGCATTCAGCAAAGTTAAGCACCCACAGAATTGACAGAAAGAGGAGGGCTCTTCCAAGTGCAGGAGAAACTTGATTCAGAGTGCAGATTTGCAGTCTCTACCTGGCTGCTCTCTGGGCTCTCGGGGAGAATCAAAGCGCAGACGAGAATGCAGGATTAGAGGGAAATTTTTCTCCATCAGGTAGAGGGGGAAAGTTCTTGAGTATTTCGTTGCCTTTTCGTGCGGAAAAAGAACAATGGCAACTAATATTTATGGGGCCCTTGTTACATGCCAGGCGCTGTGACTTGTTCTTTCTACACGTGAGCTCAGTAAGTCTTTTTCAGAGTCCGTATGGGCCAGGCCATGCTGACATAACAGACAAGCCCAAATCTCAGTGGCTTAAGTAAACCCTGGCTTATTTCTTGCTTACGCTGCTTGGCCAGTGGGTCAGCACGGGGCGGTCTCTGGTTCCACATCTTTCTCACTCCAGGACCCCATCCTCTCCCTGGGAACCCCATCTGGAAGTTACCAGTGATGACAGGAGAGGGAAAGAGAAAGACATTTGGTGCCATGAGAGTCTGGCCTGCAGTTATTTTTTTTTAAGGTTGACTCTCTTCCAGCTGAATTAAGTTTGCCTAGTCTGCTTCCTTGAGGCTACTAATGTCCTGACACTCCTCCCAGGCTCTGGAAAAGCCGGTCACCATGAGAATGACAGCTGGTAAACGGGGGGGTATTCTCGGCAGCAGTAAACAAATATTTATTTTGCTAAAGGAAGAACACAATAGCACCTTAAATGGTTTTTACAGGGAAACCAGGATGAAAAGGAGATCTCAGAATTAAACATTTGTTGGTGGAGATATGTGCGTCATAAAGGAAGTTGACTTGGGTAGGGCAGATCAGGTCACAGTTACTGAAAGAGTCGTTTACTCCCAACAGTTCAAGCCTGCACAGACTGACGAGTCCTTAAACTCAGTCCAGGGGCTTAGCCTGAAAAGCACGGCTTTAGTGTTCTTGGTTGGAATTCGTACCCACTGAGTAACTCTGAAGGTACAGGTACCTCGTCAAAAGTTTCATGGTTATAAGAAACTTCTCCCCTGTGAGATAACTGATCTCTGGGTAGGATGACATCATTGTGAAGATGGGGAAATAAAGACATTTGGAGCCTCTGTCGGCCAGCTCCCAACCAACCCACAGACATATAATACAAGTGAGCCCGGCTGAGATAACTCATCACAACTCCCCCGCCAAAGAAAAGAACACCCAAAAACCCAAAACAAAAAAACTGCGGTAGAGGCAAAGCCTATAGCATTTCTAAGAGGAGAGCCGGGCTCCTGAGCTTAAAGTATAATGAAGAGCCACCCCATGAGTCCTTCCTTTAATAGATATCTACCGAGCTGCGTGTCCATCCCAGGCACCATACTAGACTCTGGAAGTCCAGCAGTCAACACGAGAGCTGGTACGTGGAGCCATGCTGGCCTGCTTGCTATTCCGCAGTTCCTCACACTCTGCTTTCACCCTGCAGGCATTTGTTCTTTCTGTTCCCTGGTTTAGATGCCTTTCCGTCTAGTGAGCTTCTCATCACCCTGGACAACCCGTCTCAAATCTCCTCTCTATTTTGAAGTCTTGCCCCAGCCTCCCCAGGCAGAGTTAACCCTTCCTTCCTTTATGCTCCCACAGACTTTACCAGGCCTCCATGTAAGTACCAATCTCATTGTATTATAATTATTTTCATATGTCTCCTCATTGAGCTGAGAAATCCTCAAGGGCCGGGTACCCCCTGCGCCCTCTTGTTGATCTTGGCCTCCCTAATGTCTTATTTTGAGTTGGGAACTTCCTAAGTGACTTGAGAGACATTCAGATAAACTCAACTTGCCTCCTCTTCTGCGCTGCATGTTCCCTGTCTTTGAGGAACCGAAACTGGGCCGTAATGAAAGATACGGGAGCATTTCTTGAAGCTGGAATGGGTTTGCAGTGAATACAGAGTCCCTCTGCAAGGCTAACAAGATCAGTTGCTCTAGGCAGGGCTGTGACAGAGACCTGTGTGGTCCTTGGGTACAGCACACCTGTAATGCGTCATCTGTAACTTGGAGTTTCACTTTCTTTCTTTCTTTTTTTTTAATTGAAGTATAGTTGATTTACAATGTTGTGTTAATTACTGCTGTACTGCAAAGTGATTTGGTTATGCATACATATACATTCCTTTTTTACATATTCTTTTCCATTCTGGTTTGTCATAGGATATTGAACATAGTTCTCTGTGCTGTACAGTAGGACCTTGTCGTTCATCCATTCTGTATATAAAAGCTCACATCTGCTCACCCAACCTCCCACTCCATCCCTCCCCCAACCCCCTCCCCCTTGGCAACCATACGTCTGTTGTCTATGTCCATGAGTCTGTTTCTGTTTCGCAGCTAGGTTCATTTGTGTCATAGTTTAGATTCCACATATAAGTGATATCATATGGTCTGTGTCTTTCTCTGTCTGACTTCCTTCGCTTGGTATGATAATCTCTAGCTGCATCCATGTTGCTGCAAATGGCATTAGTTCGTTCTTTTTTATGGCTGAGTAATATTCCATTCTATATATGTACCACACCTTCTTTAGCCATTCATCTCTTGATGGACGTTTAGGTTGTTTCCATGTCTTGGCTCTTGTGAATAGTGCTGCTTTAAACACAGAGGTGAATCTATCTTTTTGAATTATAGTTCTACTTTTTCTTTAAAGAGGAGAACTTAAGGGCATGCAGTCCAGACCCTCATCAATGGTTTTTACAGTCTTACTCACCGCATCTAACTTGACCACCTCCTCTGCCTTTGTCACGTCTGCCAGAACATTCTGTTTCCACCCTGCCAACCTGCCTTGTACGTCCCTAGTTCACCCAAAACTTTCTAAATCTTGCTTTCTTCATGATAAGACTGTTTCTAATGATGACTAGTAAATAGCAGTCATGTGCTGAGAACTTTGCACGCACTGGGTGCCGAGCCAAACACTTGAAGGATCTTAATTTAAACCTTCTAACCAAAAAAATCCATTGAGGTGAGCACGGTTTACCTCCCTCTGGAAAGCGAAGATCCTCACGTTGCAAGGTGAGAATTCATCGGAGCGAAGGTTTCAGTAAAAAAGCCTGAAAACTAGTCACTAGATCCTGCCCTCCGAAACAGGCCCACATGTATGGGCCACTTACTGTGTTCAAGGCACTTAGGTAAATACTTAAATTGGATTCGCTCATTGAATTCTCTCAGTGACTTGATGATGAGGTAAGCACTGTTAATATCACCATTTGAAAGAGGAGAAAACTGAAGCATAGGGTCACAGTTAGAAAGTGGTCTCCAAGTCAAGCCGAGATTATAAACCCAGGGGGTGTGTTTCCAGGGTCCACCATCTTCAATGGAATCATCTGCGAATGGGATTAACAAGCCCTATCTTGCAGAATTTTTTGGACAGGATTAAACAAAATCGTGATGATTCCACTCAAATGCTTGCTACCCCGTGGTTCCAGGACATACGTCCCTTCCATTCCATTCCTTTCCTTGCCACACACAACAGAGACATTTGGCAATGATTGTATTTTTCTCAATCCTTTCATAGTCTCTCTAAGATTAAAAATCTAAACATGTCCGTTTATGGGGGATTAAGCACCCAACTTCCAAAAAAAAAAAAAAAAAAAAGTCAATCTTCCGAGCAGACGCAATTTCTCTTGCAAGGTGACACAGTCCTTTAAAAATAGCTATGGGCTCCATTGTGCAAAGGCGGTGACAGAGACGGACAGCTTTTAGAGAGGT
This sequence comes from Physeter macrocephalus, assembly GCF_002837175.3. Taxonomy (NCBI): domain Eukaryota; kingdom Metazoa; phylum Chordata; class Mammalia; order Artiodactyla; family Physeteridae; genus Physeter; species Physeter macrocephalus. The sequence goes on from NW_021146946.1 coordinate 13,237, forward strand.
GTAATGTTCCCAGGCAGCCGGCTAGCAAGGCTCGCCCAGATAGAGATCAGTAATTCGATCGGGGAAGAGTGCTAAATGTTAGAGGTTAAGATGCTATGTTCTTATTACTGATCAAACTTCAGCACCATGCCTGGGCTCCTCCGGCCCCTATAAGGAAATGGTAAATTAGGGAGAGGCTCCAGCCCAGGCTCCTGGCTTCACAGGTGCTGCCTGTTCCCGGTCACGGGTACGTCCTGCCTTCTTCTGGGTACGCCCCGAGGAGGGGTTCCAAGTACTCTCTCACGATGCTGGCACTTGAAGGTTAAGTGACTACCCGGGGCAGGCACCATGTGCTTCTCGAATGAGCAGGCAACAGAGAGAGACGCAGAACCTTGGTGCAGACTCGGCCAGACAAGTGCTTTGTTCACAGCAACACGAGACAGAAGCTCCTGTAGGGTTTGCTCAGTCGTCAGCACCACTGATTCTTTTTCCTTGGGAACACAAAGGTTTCTGAAGGTGAATCACGTGGCTTGGGCCTTTCTTTCCCCACTGTTGATGGCAGGGCTGTGCTGGAGAAATGTTTCCTTACCAGGTCTCGGTGGGTGGAGGGGCCCGATGGGGAGCTTTTGCCAGTTCCCGTGGTGTAAATGCTTCCACCACAGCTAATTTCAAGCTAACGATGTGACATTACTGAATGCACAGTTTGAAAGAGATTTGCTGTCATGGCGTGAGCCACTCCAGCACACCTCTGGTTAAAGGGCAGGTGGATGTTCCAGACCCGTCCCTGCTGGGTTGGCTATGCTCCCCTCTCCAGGGCAGTCCGAGCCCTCCCCCCTCTAGGCCTCCTTAAAGCCGATCTGGCTCCTTTCTGCAATTTGACAGAAATGCCCATAGCACTTGTAGAACAAGCAGAAAAGGCAAAACTTGCCCTACTCCGGTCTCCCAAGGTTGGGTCAGCTTGGCCCCCAAGCTCCTGGCTACAAAGAAAAAGAATCTGGTCAAATTGGTTCATTAGTGTTTCAGAAAAATGAAAGATCATTTCCCCAGAGCCTGTGGGTGTCCACCCATGCTCTCATCTCATGCCTCACAAAGTCCTAGCAGGTTGGTGTCGCCCACTCCCCGCCCCCATTTTACAGAGGAGGAAACAGACTCAGAGAAGCCATTTGTACAAGGCCACGGGGCTTAAGAGTGCTGAAGCCAAGAGTTGATCTTGTATATGTCTTCCTCCGGAGCCCATGCTTTTAGCCACTTCCGTGTCTCAACCAATCCCAGAAGAGCATCCTCCAAGGACATCTGGGAGGCTGCAGGTGCGAGACAGGGTCAGGTGGGATTCCCCAGGCAAGCTGACAGAGGAGCATTGAGGCCCGAAGGAGGCAAGGAGTTTCCAAAGGAGGGGCTGAGCCATCTAAGCGGATGGACTAGCCTTCTCGCTGGAGCTGATCACAAGCGTGGGGGCAGGGTGGCCACAGAGGCAGAAACAAGACCAGACATGTCTTCTAGGTATGGCTGTCCCTGTCCTGAGGCAACCATTTCAGCAGTTAGGAGTCAGAAGTTCCTCCCGTGAATCCGAGAGCCACTCCTGCTCTCTTCCACCCACCCCTCAATCTCCTCCCTCTAGTTCGCACTCAGAATGACACTGCCCATTTCCCTCCCCCATCCAGAGCAACCCTTCACCCATCCTAAGATGGCAGCCCAACATCCCAGCATCTTCCCTTCTCCAGGCTAAGGTCCTTCTACTTTGCAGCCGTCCCACGTGAGAAACAGTTGTTGGGTCCACCAGCATCCTGGCCGCCTGTTTCTCGAGTAATTCCTGAGTATCACTGTCTTTATTTATTATTTATTTTTGCGGTACGCGGGCCTCTCACTGCCGTGGCCTCTCCCGTGGCGGAGCGCAGGCTCCGGACGCGCAGGCTCGGCGGCCACGGCTCACGGGCCCAGCCGCTCCGCGGCACGCGGGATCCTCCCGGACCGGGGCACGAACCCGCGTCCCCCGCCTCGGCAGGCGGGCTCTCGAGCACTGCGCCACCAGGGAAGCCCTCACTGTCTGTTTTTAAGATGCAGCGTGAGAACTGGGCACCTGGGTTATCGGGGTGGCCTTGCTCTGGGCCCTCATCCCAGGAACAGTTTGGGGTTGCTTTGGGTGATGGCTTAATTGCTATCTGAATCCTCCTCCTTGGCTGGATGCATCCCAAGGACGAGAATTGTGGCTGGTGTTGTGTCCCAGGATCACCCCTCCCGCGAGCTCAGGAAGCATGAGCTCCGGGTGGCTGAGTGGAGGGTCTGGAGAACTTGGAGGACAGTGAACCAGGTGTAGAATCCTCTCTTCTACAAGGTTCTTCAGCAAGGATGGCCTCCAAGCACCGGTGTCCTATCAGACACACTTCTTGGTGTGCCCCAGAACTTCCCGGTAAGTCACTCTTAGCAAATACCACTGTCTGTAAGCTGCTCGAATTGATACCACCATCACTTCCTGAGCCCTCACGCGGAGATGTGTCACCGTGCCCTCTGCGGGGTAGGGCAACAAGACGACCTGGTTTAGGAAAGAAAGTGATGGTGTTAGCACACTCTCCTGGCTCTCCATTTCTAGGGCGGTGACGGCGGCTAGGGGTGATGTGTGTACAAGAAGACGTATGGAGGGAGAAAGATCAGGAATCTGGAGGCTTGTTAAAGTTCCAGACTCATGCCGGCCTCTGAATGTGCCTGGCTCCGTCTCCCTGCCAGCTTCCGGGGACACGTGTGGGCCTAGAGCCCCGGCTCCGTTCCTACCTCGATTCTGCTTTATTCAGGCTTCCCTGGAAAAGTGCATGTGGTCAAAGCCTTCAGCAGCTGGAGGTGGCCTGTCCTGGTGCTTGTGGCAGGGACCGGTCCTGCTGGGAAAATCCCCCTTGCCTCAGCGCAGCCTCTGGGTCGTCCTGGCAGCAAACAGCCAGGCCGGTGGCTGATTCTTGGGCTGCCGAGATCTTGGACCCCCCAGGACTGGATTCCAGAGCAGAAATCTGAGAACCTAGATGCTGACTCGGGCTGTATCGTTAGAGAGGCGCTCTCGTTTCATGGCGAACCAGACCGCTTAAAAGTTCACAGCAGCGGCACTTACTGCTTCTGTGTGCCAGGCATATATACACCCTCCATCTACGTTATCTCCTCGCATTTTCACAAAAACGTTAAGTGACTCGTCCAGGTTTTATGAGCGCCAGTCGAGGTGGGCTTCGTGCGACCCCGCTACTCCTCTATCTAGGCCGCCTCGTGAGATGCCCAGGCCCGGCCAAGATCTTGCGGGTGGGATAGGATCACGTAGCTGCGTTGGGCTGCCTTCTCCCCAGTGAACGTCATCAAAATTAATAATAATCCCAGCTTGGGATCAGTGAGCAGGGAGGGGTCGAGGGTCGAGCTGCCTGTCACGTTCTCATCACTTGGAGCTCCGACTGATGAAGCTGGTACCCCCGCCCGTGGGAACACGGGCTGCTCCTGGCGAATGTCCCCTGCAGCCTGCCGGGAGGGTGGCCACCCGACGGCCCCCCGCACCTGGGGTCCAAGCAGGCGGGCGGGATCCTCGTCCTCCAGAAGCCCAGCTCTCATCCCACGGCAGGGATTTGAAAAGCAAACAGTTGAGCTGTGGGCGGACAGGGCTCCCGGGCGCTGGTCTTGCTGCCCCGTCCCACATGGGCGGGAGCTGTAAAGTGTGGCAGCTGTGCCCTGGAATGGCCACCTCCAGTTCCTTCCACATACCCGAGAGGTGTCGCTGGTGGTGAGGTGACAGTGTCTGCACGTGGGCCATTTGCATTCCTGCGTGCGGCGTCCAGGAGCGATGCTTTGGAGCGCGTCTGTACTCAGACCACGTGTCCTGCTCAGCATCCCCAGCCCGGAGCGGGTCGGCCGTTCAGGAGCTGGGCATGCTGACCCCCACTGAGGCCAGCAGAGCTCCGTACGAGGGGGACGCATCCATCCCCCTGTATGTGGAGCTTATCAGAGCCCAGGAGGAGAGAGGAGAGGAGAATGTTGCCCTGCCTGCTCACGGCTCGGCCTCTGGTAGAGGGGGTACCAGCGCATCATACACCCCTCCAACAGCTATTTCCCGAGTGCTCGCTGGGGGAGCAACTGGGCCTCGCCAGCTGCTGGGGAGTCGATAGCGTGGTGACAGATGTGGCCCCGATCCTCATGGTGTGATGACAGAGACTGACGTCAGTTAGGAAAATCACTCTCTTAACCATAAACTTTCACCTGTGCCAAGCTCAGAGAAGGGTGGCCCAGCAGTGCCAACATTATCGGTCGGAAACTGGAGGCCCAGTGCCGACGAGAATTCTGGGGGCCGGTGAACATGTTTCGATTTTAGTTTCTTTTAACAGCAAGAGAAAAAAAATGTGTATAATGAGTACAGAATAATGAATCCAGCCTGGATTACATTTACCTGTATACCAATTTTAAATCTATTTAAAAATATTTTTCGGTGGAGAAAGGGATTCACAAATGCCAGAGCACCCAGGGCCCAAGAACACTGTGATGTGGCCTTGGACCCAACAGCAGTCAGGACTCTTTTATGAGGGTGAAATGATTAAGTCCTGAGGTTCAGGAAGGCTTCCCTACAAAGGTAATAATTAAACTGAGAACCGATGGAAAGCAAGGTTATCAGCAGGGGAAAGGGAGTGTTCCAGACAGAGGGAACAGCATGTGCAAAGGCCCTGTGGGGTGAGGAGGAACTAAAACAACACTGCAAAGAGTGGGAGGGCACGTGGTGTGGGTCCGGGTTGCCGAGGTAGAAAATGGTCTTAGTATATAACATCAGAGCCATGGGAAATCAGCAGTGTGGATGATAGAAGTGAGGTCGAGGGGGAGGGTGGTTAAGGGCAGGTGGATCAAGCTGTCACCTGAATAATTTCAAAGAGTTGCCCTGGCTGCTGTGAGAGGGTGGAACTACAGGAAACGGGCCGAGTGATTAGGAGTCTACGGCAACAGTCCAGGAACGAGATGGTGGCTTAGACTAGGATGATGGTGATGGAGATGGAGAGAAGGGTGAATGTGAGCGCGACTTAGGAGGTAACAAGCTTAGGACTGCAGGCGATTGGAGGTGATAAAGGAGGGAGAGGGAGGGGTCAAGGGTGGCCCCCAGGGAACACCTTATGCCCTTGGCAGGTGCAGCTGCCCTCTGGCATGTAGGGAACACTGAAGAAGCACCAGGGTCAGGGGCAAAAAACATGAGTCGGTTTGTAGCAGTGGAGGTAACAAGAATCCTTAAGAAGTGACTGCCTTTACCTGGGCAGGGAGAGAAGCCATCATGGGAGCCTTCCAAGAAGAAGTGATGTTTGAAGCTGAGCCACAAAGAGCTGTGAGTTCGAGGGCAGTGGTAGCCCTGTATCAGCTCTTCCCATATCCCCTGCTGCACACGTACACCCAGCTCCGAATCTGGCATGTGGGAGGCACTCAGGGAACAACTGTCCAGCAAATGCTGCAGGAATAAGGCGTAGCTTGCCAGATGGACAAGGAAGAGGCAGAAAGACAGACTCAGAGGCATGGAGGCGTCATTCCCTGGGAAATGTGGCCCCAGGCTGAAAAAACAGGAGGCACAAGGTTGAGGATGTGGGAAGCAGGCGAGGCAGGCAGGGAGCAAGGCTCGGGTATCCTTCAAATTAAGTTCCGAAGGTTCCACAGCAGAAGAGTTAGTGAAAGACTTATGCCCATTAAGGCCACTTGCATTGACTGCTTCCAAAGCAGCAAGCGGTCGGGCTGGGTCAGACATCAGAAAAGGTGATGGTGTGGGCTGAGGATTTCCTGCTCCTCGGTTAAAATTGAGAGCTTGCAAGAAGAATTGGGTTCTGGAGGGACATGCTGTGTGTGTGTGTGTGTGTGTGTGTGTGTGTGTGTGTGTTCTTGGGTGTGCGTACACGTGTGAAAGTGTGTTAGTTTGTGTGCACAGGTGAGTGTGTTGCATGTGACTGGTGGATGCAGGCATTTGTGAGCATGTAGTGGGTGTGCGTGTGTATGTGAATGATCATGTGCTCATACATGTGTACGAGTGTGTAGGTGATCGTGTATTGGAGTGCCGTTGTGTGTGTGTGCGTGCGTGCCTGCTTGTGTAAGTGTATGTTCTGTACATATGTGCATGTGTATGAATGTGTATGTGTGTGGAGACATGGGTCCCAGGAGAAAGGAGTGGGGCGTGGAGAAGTCCCTAGAAATAGCAGCTGCGGCAAAGAACATTAAGAAGCTAGTTGCTTGGGATTCTTCTTTGATACTCGTGCGATTTCGATCCAGAACTTTCATGTCTCTTTGGGAATATGAACGGAGCGACTGGTTGCTCAAGACTTAGGACCTCAGCCACTGCTGGGGACCCCACCCCTCCACTGCCACTTCGATGGAGGCAACATAGTCGACTTCCCTGAATTTTGGCTCTCCCTGACAAATTCCAAAGTGCGGCGTGGGCTGCCACAGGGGAAACAGTGGCAAAATCTTTGGCATGATTTTTCCAACTACTTCCTCTTGGGAGCTAGAAACGCTTCCATTTAGAGTGGCAAATCATGCTTGAGTCCCTCCTGTGTGGTTTTCTCACTAAACTATCAAAATGATCAAGGAGCTAGGACTCAGTTCATGGAGGATGAGGCCAGACAGGATGGCAGATCTGGGGCTCCAACTCATGTCCTCCAGCACCGAATTCCAGGTGCCTTTCTCTTGCGGCCCTGCGGTGTCAGAGTTCCAAAGCCATGGAAGAATCTGGAGCCGCCCCCTTGAACCCGTCGGGGGGCTCTCATTGGCCTCCCCTGGGCTCTGCCTTTCCCACTGGGACAGGACTCCCTTCAATGTGGAGGCTTCTAAGGATTTAAAAGAACTGAGAGGCCAGAAGGAAAGTGATGGTTGGACACGTCCCCTCCAGGTGTCCCTTTTCTCCCCCATCTCCGCGGATACCCAGATTCCAGCCCTAGCAGGGCCTTGGCTAAGCCCCCCTTGCCTTCTCCGTGCCCAGAATTCAACTCCCTGCCCCACCAACTACTCCAGCCAGAGACTGGATTCTATTTTCAGAACGTGGGATGAGTTTTCCAGGAGGAAAGGTTGTGAAATATTGGGGATACAGCTCCAAGCACCGCCAGCGCCTGCAGGAGTTTTAATAAGGATCCTTCAAGAAGACGACAGACTTTGGATTAACTGTCCTAAAGTAAAGATTATTTTAGCGCTGTCGAAATGGTTGCGGGGGGAAAAGGTAATCTTATCAAGAAAAGAGAAATCTTTTATATTTGAGCCAACTTTGGTTTTAAAATGTTATGAAACAATTTCTGACGGTTTCCCAAGTAGATTTTTTTTTTTTTTCCCTTTCCCCAGAGCTCTGTCAGCTCCTGGGCTCTCTCCTCCACGGTTCGTTCCCCCCGCCAACCCCCGCCCCGCCAATCTGACACTTTCTGGATTTCTTGTACACACGGTTTGTTTTGTAGGGTTTTTCCCTTTCCTTGTTTTTTGGCCCCCCAGAAGAAATTTAATTCCTCTTACTTTTGAGACAGCTTTGTCTTTCCCGTGGGTCCAGGCACTAGGATGGCGTAGAAATCCCACTCAAAGTGGAAAAGACCGTATAAAAACGCACCAGAGAGAGGACACTCTTTCCGAGGACCGTTTTTCCTTGGACAAACGTGCATAAAATGGGGCACTGCAGCTGCTACTTACCCTGCCCGCTTCCCAACCCCTTTTGCTCCTGCAAAGAAAAGTAAGCTGTCGGAATGCTTGTTAATTCCGCCCTCTCTCCCAAACCTGACTTTTGTACCTATTGGTTTGTTTGCCGGCCACAGCTTCCCTACTCCTCTCTCTTGAGCCTCAGAGCTTTTCACCCTTCAGAACTCAGTCAGCATTCCCTCTCCTGGCAAATATCCCTGACCTGCTCCTCCCCACCTCCCGCCTTGGCCAAAAGATGCCACTTGCATGTGTGACCTTCACCCAGCACACGTAATAGCCACACACACATCCCGGGACCTCTGCACCCTGTCTTTTGCGCCCAGGCTCCTCCTGCACTCCTGCGCTGCACGCTCCACCTTGCGCTGAGATGATCTGTGCGGATCTTTACCCTCACGCATCTCTGGGTTTCTTGAAGGCCATGGCACCCTAAAAGGTACACAAGGATCCTTTAGATTTTCTAGACCTTGCAGGTCTAGAAAACTGAAGGATGGCCGACGATGTGAACAAATGATCACTCCCATCCACGAGATGCTCTAACTAAGAGCTGGAGGCCAACTTCTTTTTCCCTTTGGGGGCCCCAGGAGTTAGGACCGTTGTCTGAAAGATTTTCATGTCCATCCTGGCCCTGCCACAGACTGACTGAGTAATCTCAAATGAGTTCCTCGCCCTCCCAGAAGCTCGGTTGCCCCCTCTGGAGAGGGAGAGAGATGAGGGCTCACCTTCCAGGGCTCTTGGAAGGACCAAGAGAAGGCAGGGCTCCCGGCAGGACCCGACATACAGCAGACGCAGACGACCCCCTTCCCTGTTGGCGTCCTCATCTCCAGTTTTACCAGTTCGGGCATCACTTTCTGTAGTAAGATTCGCGCCGTTGAGTGTGTGAGTAACAGTTACGTACACAACATTGCCAGTCTCATAACCTCAACATACTTTGAAAAATGTCTCTGTGAGTTTGCATGTTTTATTATTTCCACTTAGATTTTGCTATATGATCCTTAGATGTGTTAGGTTAGATGGGGTCAGAGAAGCCTGACATTTGCTTTCTCTTCTTTCTCTCTCCCTCTCCCTCTCCCTCTCTCTCTCTCTCTCTCTCCCCTTGACATTAGTTATAGGACAAGGTTTCCACATTTGGACTTATAATCATGGCATATCTTAATACCCCACATTTGAGACACTATATCTTTATACCCATAGCCCGTCCGATTCTCTCTTTCTGTGGTTTTCAAATTATTATACTCCACAGCCGGACATATGGCAGGCAGTGTGGGATAATATTTTTGGTTGTCACACCTGGATGGGAGGCGTGTGCTGCGGGCATCCAGCTAAACACCCTACAATGCTGGGCGACACTTGGAGCAAATCGGTAAGGACATCAAATCGGAAAGGACATCAGGGGTTCGTAGAAGGATGTAGGGTACCAGGAACCGAATCACGGGAGCGCAACCTCAGATCCCGCTTAGGAGCCTGATCTGGGCGTGTGCTGAGTGGGAGAGAGCCTGCGGTTCAGATTCAGGCAGGGCTGGGTCTGCATCCCAGCTGCGCCCCTTTCAAGCTGTGTGTTCTTGGACAAGATGCAGGACCTCTCTGAGCCTCCTTTTCCTGGTCCATAAGCTGGGGTTAATAACGTTGCCACTAAAATTATTAGGAGGATTAAGTGAGAGACTACTTCTTATGCAGAGCAGAGTGAGAGCTCAGTACGGGTTAGGTGTCCTCATTTGCGGGGAAAGGAGCCAGTGATCACGCCTGGGGTGAGAGCGATGGTTCAGCTCCACCGGGGGGACGCACGGGAGAGTCACCCAAATCGACAGCAGTGAAGTGGCAGTGGATCAGGATATCTGGCCTGATTCACTTGGGGTCCGTGTAAGCATCGTCAGAATGTCCCATCCGAATCATCAGACTCGCTTTCAAAACAACAGTCATTTCCTGGCGGAGGTGAATCAGTTGTCCCCGAAACCCGCCCCAGTCAACCAGCTCTGGCCGTGACTGTCACCGGCCCGGTGGGTGCTTCTGTTTTCTCTGTTGCTCAAGCTCGGCCTGATATTATCGGGACCCTTTGAATTCTTCACAGAGTAATTCCCGCTTACCTTATTTGCCTCTTTTCCCCTTCAGGTTCAACCCCTTTTATCACACACTAAAGTTCCAATCAATATTGCGAGATAGATGTTACATCTTAGCTTTTTATAACGTGACTCGTCCCAGAAGGGATACTGTATCTTTAAGGAAATGGACCCCGTATCCTGTTTCTGAAGGATTAAAACCCTTTAAAGAGACAGAAGAGGCTGTAAACCCCGATCATATTCTTATTCTCTCTTCATTATCCTGTCCACTATCTATCCCTGCTGAGTAAATCTGCTTGTGTGTTTCTCCAAAGTGGTCATAAGAAGAAATTTATTTACTCCTCTTTGCACTGGAGGGGCATTACCGAGCTTCAAGCCTCTCTGAAGTCATAAAGATTTTGCAGTGTGTGCAAAAGGAACAGGAATTCAGAACCTCTTTCCCCCTCTGAGGTCGTTTGGCCATCCAAAGGGGGAGTCACTTCTCATTTTCTGACAGGGTTTATTTCCGTAAGATTTTTCCAATTAGCAGGAAAAGGTCACGCTAATGTTGGTGCTGGGGAGAGGGAAAGATCAAACTATGCAAATAGAGACATCCTTGAGAGGACAATATGAAAAAGAAATAAAGGGTGGATTTCCTTCATTTCCTAATCTCAAAATTACATATCTATACAGATGGCTTTTTGCTCCAGCGCGAAGGAAGAGGGTGAGTGCGTTTGACCTGCAGCCCTTGCCTGGGATGCAAGAACCATTGTTCCCTGGTGGATGGCGGGGGCCCGCTTGGGAGCGGAGGACAGGAAGTTCAGAGAGGAGATTCCCCAAACTCTTGGCCCGGGAAGTTCGGGGACATGGGGGTGCAGGGCGAGCAGAACTGGAGTCTCAGCTGCTGATGCAACCTCTATGGACCTTTCTAACGGCCAGCCTGTCCCCAGCCCGGCAGAGCTGACTGCCAGCATATCATTTTTAAAGCTGGCTCAGATGTCTCTCTGACACTTCCCCTGCCGCCTTTGTTCCCTGCTCGGTGCGTGTGAAGCGCAAGAACTTTTCTCAATAATAGGGAAGGCTGGGAGCAGTGTCACGGAAGATGTACTCCAGCCATGCAAGGACAGAAGTCACCAATGCCCATTAAAACGGATCCAGGGGACCGCTTCGCTCTGGGCTTGGAGCTCATGCTCCTTGACAGCTCTCACACGCTATGCAAATGTGACGAGCAGCGTCCCTGGCTTGCAGTTCACGTCTGCCGTTAGTGGTCTGCCGGGTGGGATGGGGGTGAGCTCGTTGGAAGGCAGAGCCCTGCCAGAGGGAGCCTGGGGCTCTGCACACCCCTCACACTTATTCCTGCACCCCCAGACGTTTGTCCACGTAGCTGCAGTCAAAATGGGAGGGGACAGACCTCTAGCAAGGACCCGTCTTCCGCGTGGAGGTTCCGTGTTGCTGCAGGTAGCTCAGCCAGTGATGTAACCTTCACTGAGTCGTGCTTTGGTTTTATTTCATTTGTGAGCTTTAAAAAAAAAAAAAAAAAAAAAAAAAAAGCTAGTGGGATTATTTTGACGGCAGGTTAAGTCTTGTCAAATGCCAAGAGCATCATTTGGCAATTCTTCCTAGGACGTAAACTAGGCAAAAGTATGGGATTTGGGTGTTTAAACATCAGAAACGTGCCGCATTGTTTTCAGGCTGTGTCTCCTATAAATATATAGTATTATAACGGTATGCTCTTCATCTGGGGTAATAGGACACACACAGGAAGAAGACGCATGTCCTCTAGTTTAGATCTGCTGTGACTTTTTTTTTTTTGGGCCACATAGTACAAGACAGAAACAGTACATCCTCAGTTTAAAAATCTTTCTACCTTCCTTGAAGTTGAAGACTAAAGCCTGAGAAGGCATTCCTTGGATTTCAGCATGAAAGAGAAAGCCTTTATATAGTTCTTTGCCATTAAACAAAGAGTGACCCATTTTTTTTTTCCCGTTTTCAGAGTATTATTGTTTTTTTTTTTTATTGTTGAGCAAGTGTTCATTTTAGGCAATTCTTGGCCCTGTTTTTCCTTAGACCCGATTGGGGTGGGAAAGAGAGTTACAGAGGATGAG